>NC_053489.1:414887439-415154939 GCF_905171775.1 Rana temporaria | reverse complement strand
TATACTACATGTGAATAAGCACTGAGTAATGTAATACACCAGTAATGTAGTACACCATTTTTGAAAATCTGACTGAAATTTTGACCTGTTTAAATAAAAAATAAAAAAAGCAAACAACAACAAAAAAAAATTCCCCCGGGACTTTATATAGGCAAGGGTCACACCAGACAAAAAGTATAAGAGAACACATTGGTAACCATACAATACAAAACTGATGTTGGAGGTGTGTTGTTTGTTTGTGGTTTGGTGTCCTACTACTCAAACCATCAGCTGGAAGATCACAACATGTTTTGGAATATATCAAATTCCTTCTTCAGGGTGTGAGAATAAGAGACGTATACATAACAATGAATGAGTTGACAAAATCACGTAGGATGTTGTTAAAGTATAACTAAAGGCAAAACTTTTATATAATATTTTTTTGTTTTAGTTTTGGACAAAGTGCAGAAGGATTGGAACACCTGTCAGTTTTTTATTGCAGTCTGTGCCCCCGTTAGGGAGACTCTCCCTCTCTATTTGTCATGTTTACCATTGATTGAACGTGAAAGTAAAAAAAATCCCAAATTTTTGGTTTATCCCCAGAAAGGTAATGGAGGGGAATGTTTAACAATGGGGACACTAGTTCTGGTGACCTGGGAGGCCCCTTTACTTTGCACAGTTTTTCATTGACTTTCTGTTTGGCTATGGGACGGGGAAGTAAAGGGAAACCTCTGCAATGGGAAATAGACTATGAACAAAAAAAATTTGATGGGTTATTGTGTGTGTGTGTGTGTGTGTGTGTGTGTGTGTGTGTGTGTGTGTGTGTGTGTAATATGTGTATGTGTAGCCGCCCTCTTATTAACATGACACATCTTATTTGATGAACACTAAGCCTAACTGCGTAATCTCAAGGAACTACTACTAATGCAGAGTGTTGTGGTAGTTCATCAATTATTTTTTTGTCGGAATGTATCTGCTTGCCTATATGGGATGTGCAGTCGCACAGATATACACTGACAGATCTGCAGGAGACCTGAATAGCACCAGCAATCTGCTGATCAGTGGTGCAATGCTTTACGGGCTCCAAAAAAATGCAAATTTTTATTTATTGTTCTCTTAAAAAGTGAACTTCTCTAAAGCCCAACCCCCATACCCTGAAAGCTCCTAACACGCTAAGAGCCGGTGTATTGTCACATTCTGCTGCCTATCGTAGAATGCTGCGGAAGTCAGGTGGAGGCCAACTGCGCATGCGCGATGCGTTTCAAACGCAAGTGCGATGCGTTCCAATGGATTCACGACAGTACACACCAGTGAAACCTTGGTCGGCATCCAGGCTCTTTTCTTAACATCCCCGTGAATTAGAGGATGTTAAAAAAAGAGCCAGGGGGCCGAGCGAGCCGTCTGAGCGAAGTGAGGCCGACTGGCCACTTTCCTCTAATTCCACGTTGCCCTGAATGCCGGGTTCGCTGGTGTGTACTGTCTTAAATCCATTGGAACGCATCGCACTTGCATTTGGAACGCATCGCGCATGCGCAGTTGGCCGCCACGTGACTTCCGCAGCATTCTACGATAGGCAGCAGAATGTGACACTACACCGGTTCACACTGGGGCGGCACGACTTCGGGGGCGACTCTGCAAGGTGTCCTGAAGACGACTTCAGAGGCGACTTGCAAAATTACTTCTGTATAGAAGTCAATGCAAGTCGCCCCCGAAGTCGTACAAGAATCTTTTTCTAAGTCTGAGCGACTTGCGTCACTCCAATTAGAACGGTTCTATTGAATAGAATGGGACGCGACTTGTCAGGCGGCTGAGTCGCCCCAGTGTGAACCGGCTCTTATTAAAATTGTATTATTATATTCTATTTTATTTTTTATTTTGCTCTGGAGTTTGGGTTTTAATGTGGATTGTAGCAATACCCCATAGTCCTTATATTCTGCATTCTGGTAAAGACCAGATGCACTGAACCTGACTGTTTGTCAACATGCAAAACATTGGGATTTGCAAAGACCTTAAAGGTACATAGGCTTCAGTGCATTTTTTTCCTTTTTTGCCATAGCCAAAATCCTATTGATGTAAATATCCTTCGAAGGTTAAATTAACTTTTCATAGATTTAGAACATTTAGAGTACGTAATTGGTGTCAATTTAATCTGCAAGAAAACTGCATATGAAACGAGGTTTGTATCTTATCTTGTTTTCTATGTATTCACTTGCCTACTCATATACTTCCTATACATTTAGCTTGTAGTACTTTAGTTAATTTAGTTGCATTGCTTGGTGTTTCTCCAGCTATTTCTGGATGTCCTGGAAATTGTCAAACCGCTGGAACTAATCAGCAAAGAAGAATTCCTTCCAAGGTACCATTTTGTTTTTCATTTATCTTCTGGATTGTACAAGCTTGTTTACATGGGCATTACTGGCTTTTACATTTTGAATGGGTTGGTAGTGCACTTTAGTGGGGGGGGAGAATGAACCTTTTTTTCTAATGCAGTATACCACAATTCATGGCATTTGCATTGTCATGTGCTACAATATGGGTGTGTTGCACATTATTGTAATGGTTTTGGGTACCATTTAAAATTGAAAAAAATTTGAATGACAAAATTCTGTTTCAGAAGTTGATGGCACTTGATGAGGCTAGGTTAATAATAAAAACCATATGGATAACTTATGTATAGCTATAACAGTATGCATATAAACGGTGGTAGACCGCAGCACAACCATTACACAAATTCTATTTGTAAGGCTGTATCTGGGAAAGCACAAACATTTTAGTTTTACCAGACTGCCACTTGTTTAATCTGGGCTGAAAGAAAAATCCGGCATTGTGAATATTGAATGGAACATAGAATTTTTTTTTGCCTAGGGCAGAAATATTCCAAGTAAATACCCTTTTGAAATTCATTTAGATGCCCTCCTGGCCTCATGTTGCCCTAATTGCAAGTTATTTCGCTACCTGCAAATTAAAAATTTTATGCAGTCACAAATCTTTTTGATAATTGCTGTGACATCCATGATGCCTTTTGAAACGATCCACAACTCCCCAGGCTATACTCTTAATTTCTTACTGCTTCCAAATCCCCCCCATCACACATGTATGCAGAAATGGGAATCGAACCTCTGCATTTCCCTTGAACCACGATAATGGCCACACATACATGAAACTACAAACATTTGCTCCAAGAACATACTCGCTCTCAAAACTAATTATAAATGACTTTACTACTGGTACCTAATTCTGACTCGAGTTGCAAGTTATACTCTGTGTCATGCTGGAACCTACTTCTGGGACTACTCAGAGTTGGGCACTTGTGCCCACATATGGTGGACCTGTCCAATTGTTCATGCTTTGAGGAACCAGATCCATGATATGGTTCTCTCTGTACTCCTAGAGGCTGACGAAAACCTCATTCCTGGATAGAGTGAAATCTAAAATACACTGGATGCTCACGAACAATGCATTGACTGCCAATCTTACCAACACCATGCCTACTTTTCCACAAAACATGGGACCCATAGATGGGGAAATTCATGCCCTCAGACTTTGATATCCACCTTCTAGACCTGTGAGCAACTAATTCAATCCCCCTGAAGTTTATGGGCCATCATCTAATATTGTGTGATGCTCCTCCTCTACCCTATGACGCTCTCCTGCTCTGCTCTCTTTTTTAATATTTCCACCTCCTTTTCTTACTCTTTTTACTCTGTTCTTTTCTCAAATACTGGTCAAATTGTGTCTATTATCTTGTCTACCTCTTTTCTACTTTTTGACTTGCCTGCCTGGCCTGCATGCTTTGCTAACCCATTATGCAGCTTGCTCTGGACTGTAGTGTGCTACTATTTAAAACAAATCAAAAATTGTTGAACAGAAATGCATTTTGTTGATAATGTAACAATAATATATATATGTTGTTTATGTAGGGGTGATCGATATGATGCTCTCAGAGCTTGCATTGGAGACACATTTTGTAAAAAGATTCACAACTTAAATGTTTTCATGGTACGTGTATATTATATTTTATTTTTGTAAATTTGGTGCTGTTAAATTCATACTGTGTGTGTGTGTGTGTATTTAAAATATATATATATATATATATTTTAAATGACTCAACCTAAATCTTGAGTTCATGTACAGAGAAATAACCCCATGGCCTTATGGCTAAAAGGGATAATACAAATGTTGATTAGACCAAGAGCCTATTATATTGCATTATGATCTATGTTCTTAAAAAAAAAAAAAAAAAAGACAGGCATTAACATCAAAGGGCCAGTTCTTCTCACGTTCTGTAATTTCTTTACAAAAAGTTGATTTATGGCATCAATATACATATTTTACTACATGTGATACTGTGCCTCCTATTAAAAGTGATATTCTGTGCTGGCCATATATCAATCTTTATATTGTTGCACTGTTTGTACATGTTCTGTTTTTTTTTTTTTTTTGTGTGTGTTTTTTTTAAAGAGTAGCATATTAAAACCATGTACCAAATAAAGGTTCAATGTCTTTAAAAAATATATGAAAATTATTTAAGTAAAAAAAAAAAATCAAAGAATTCTTGTCAGGTTAACCAATGCTTATGTAAACTCTAAAATATGGTGTGGGTATCTAGGCTACATTGGTATGTAAATTGAATCTAGTTAACAGCTATTGCTGCCCTTAAAAAATGGGGTCGGTTTCAAGAAGGATTTTGCATCTAATGGGACTACTAAATAGTTTTTTGGGCTTCTTTTTGTTTACAGGTCGGATGCGGTGCTATTGGTTGTGAAATGCTGAAAAATTTTGCACTTCTTGGGGTTGGCTGTGGCTCAGAGAGAGGATTGGTAAGCATTTGACCCCATAGAGGGTATCCTTGTTTTGATTTTTCGTATAAATGGGGCCATTGCACAATTTTATATGTGTCCTTTTTAAAAGGAAATTTCTACTAAAACCAAAAATCTTTTATATAACTTTTGTTTCCTCTGTGTAGCTTCGGAAAGACCCTTTTCCAAAACTATTTTAGGGATTCTTCATCTTGTTGTCTCATTGACCCAGAGTCCACTGATGGAGATTAGTGACAATAAGCACCTTTTTTATATTTGGAGTACTTCTTTACTTTGGAGCATATTGGGGTTTACATACTAACGGCAAATGCTGTTGACTCTGCAAGGGAATTGGCCCCAGAAATAAGTGAATGAGGGCAAGCTCTGCTGACCTCTATCCTCCAATCATGTGCAAGCAAAAATGCATATTTATTTTTTTCCCCTGCACATGATTAAGTATGCTTTACAACCTAAAATATTCTGTTCCCTTAAAGCACATTAAACCACCCAGTGCTTGTGCTGTGTAACCTGCCCCTCTCTAAACTGTAATAAACCTGGCTGATCCTGCCACTTCTTGTGTCCCCCCCCCCCCTCTATGCTGACCACGATAATCAGGGCTGCTGAGCCTTGACCACCGTTGTCAGTGTACTTCCTTTTGTCATCTGCAGCTCTCCTCTGCTCTCCCCCTTTCCCCCTCCCTCCATGTCGGCTCTGTGTCTGTCTCCGCCCCCCACTCGCCGCTATTAGTAAAAATAAAAAATTATAAATGGTCACTGGCAGCCCCTCTATTGTAGATACATACCACACTGTATAATTCTTTTAAAAAAAAAAAAAAAGAAAATTGGTAAATATCTTTTTAGAGCGATCTTGAGGCCAGTCACGGGACTCTTGGCTGGTTTTCAGGGCCACTGTAGGAGGGGCTGAGCAGCCATGTGACCTCCCCAGCTGATGTCAGAGGGAGATCTTGGCCCCTCCAGAATTAGCCATGTATCGGAGGTGTTCAGCGACCACGAGTCACGTGACCGGCCTGAAGATCGCTCGCAAAATGTATTTGCATGCTTCGTTTTTTTTAAAAGACTTATACTGTGTGGTTTGGCCTAACTATATTAGAGGGGCTGACAGTAATTTACATATAGGTTAACAAACACTTTAAACTTCACCACATTCACTAAACTATGGGTAAAATTCCCTTGCAGAGTGCAACTTCACTTGCAAGGTGAACAGTGAATTTACCTTTTAGTTAATTAACCATATTATCTCTACATTTGCCACTGTTTGGGGCTATGTTAAGATCCATTTTGTTATATTGAAAATGCCCCCCTCGGCTTATACTCTAGTCACCTTTTTGCGCCTGATCTCCCGGACTTTAGGGACCCGGTACCGACCGGCCGTAGGTCCCTTGGACCCCAAGCACACATGTAGCCCCACTCTTCCTCTACAAGTGTGCAAAGTTTGTTGTCCGGGGGACCTACGGCCGGGGACCACTGATTTTTCAAAGCCGGGCAACCCTTCCATAGACTCCCATGTTAAACTGTAATTTCTCTGGTGACTTTGGGGACCCGGTACCGGCCGGTCGTAGGTCCCCTGGACCTGGAACTTTGCACACATATAGCCCCATTTCTCCTCTACAAGTGTGCAAAGTTTGTTGGCTGGGGGGCACTGATTTTTCAGAGCTAGGCCCACCTTCCGTAGTCTCCCATGTTAAACGTCAGTCTAGGCTCTGGGCACAGTGAGGCATGCAGATGGACACCCTAGGCTTATACTCGAGTCAATAAGTTTTCCCCGTTTTTTTTTTTTTTTGTGGTAAAATTAGGTGCCTCGGGTTATATTCGGGTTGGCTTATACTTGAGTATATACAGTATGTAATCTGATATAGCAGTGGATAATGTAGAAAGGGGAGTCAGAGTTTAGTAGTACATGATCTTTTGCACTTTCTGTAGCAGTCATATGGTAGTGATGTTGTGGAGGATTTACAGAAACTGAATCGCCTGTATCTGTAATGCTCAATGTTTGCATGCTGTTCAGTGAGTAGTGAATACAAACGCACATGAAGTAGATTTTTATGCGTTTCAGCTTTTCTAGCGATTTTATACATCTACAGACAATGGGGGTTATTTACGAAAGGCAAATCCACTTTTCAAGTGTACTTGCAGTGCAAAGTGGATTTGCCTTTCGTAAATAACCCCCAATGTCTTCTGTTACTTGATGACAACATTTTACAACACTAGTTTATAGAGAAGGCCGCTTCTGATCGTTCTATGCTTTGATGATATGAGAATTTACTTGAAACAAGAAAAGTGTGTTGTAGCAGTACAAAAATGCTGGTATTTGTTCTCCTCCTTCATGCTTTGGTAATTTAAAAATGAAGTTAAATATTATATGCAGTTATTTTGTTTTGCTTATAGGTCACAGTCACCGACCCTGACTTGATTGAAAAATCAAACTTGAACAGGCAGTTTCTCTTCCGACCTCACCACATTCAGGTATGTTTACGTGGCCTACTTCTGGTAGAGCTGTTACTACATTTAAGATTTACACCATACTAATGTTTTCAATGTTTGTTTTTATGCTGGAGCGTAAGGCAAACCAATAAATGCACTGATTGATTCATTATTTTGATTTACTGGCCATGTATATCCTGACTATATTGCTCTTTTTATCTCATCATGAAAAGGTATTCTGTGCCTTAGGGACTGTAGAGTGTTTCATTCAGGCTTTACCTAATTTTTAATTGTTTTAATTTTCCCAGCAGCCAGTTCTTCTTCTCCTGTATGCTGTTACTTTATTGGTCCTTTTGCAGTCAACAGTAGGGACATTTGCTGTTTAAAAAAAAAAAAAAAAAAGGCATACATTTGTATGTTGATCTGTCTGACAGAAGCTGGGCGTTCATGCTGGAAAACCAGCAGCTGACCGACTCCAGATCGGTGCTCTCAGCCATTGGCAGAGAGTGCTAATCAGAGTGTTTGGGCATGGGGAGGCTTTTCCCTGTCGGAACACAGCGGCTCAGCGGGGGAGATCACTGGACTAACCTTGCATGGTTAGTACAGTGTCTGACCGGAGCTGAAGGTTTTTTTTTTTTTTTGTGCAACCCAGCAGGTTGTAGTGTGTACCAGGCTTAATGCAAAGATCACACGGCAATAAATGGACTTTTGAGAATGGAGATGTGTTTGAACTTCTATTAGGTTGGTGTGTGTTTCAGGTTGGCTTAAATTATGCCTCATCTCCTGTCCCTGCAATAGCTGCTACGAGGACAGAAAATTATGGAAATCTCCAACAGTTTCCAGATATTTTGTATACAAAAAAAAACATTTGGGTTGGAAAGTGTGGCCTAGAGTTCTTGTCAAGTTAACCAATGCTCATGTAAACTACTGAATATTGTGTGGGCATCTAGGTTCGGTAATCTCTGGACATGACAGGGTTATTGGGAATGTAAGTTAGATTTAGTTATTGCGGTCTTAAAAATAAGGTCTGTTGGAAGCAGGATTTTGCATCCAGTATGGCTACTAGCTTTGGAAATATGCTATATTACTATAATAATATAATATTTAATAATATAATTACTATAATAGCTACACTACTGCTGACATAGTTGTTATATTGTGTCCTGCTCTTGTTATCTGCACTGCTATACTGAACTTGTACGACCATGATTTGTGTAAAATAGGGGACACACTTGACGCATGTTACTGTAAATTCAGGTGGAAATGGCAGTATTAACTCTTGGCATTGTGCTTTTAAACAATGGAAGGTGTTAATCATACTGGGATGGAGCGTCTTGGCTAACTTTCACTTTTAGTCTTGATAGATGTGCAGTAGACTGCAGCATTGGTACCAGTACTTTTTCCAGTGTGGTTGCAGTGTCCAGGAGTACATGATTGGTGGTCGAGAGACATTGCGGTTGCCTTTGTAAATAATCCCAGGGGTATTTTTCAGAGGCAAGTGTTGAGTTGTTATATGTAAAAAAAACACATCCGTAAAAACATTCCATTCGATTATTTTATGTATAATATTATATTGTAGGTCGACTGTTGTCAAATTTATTCCTTTTCTTGGTAGTAATTGTATTATCTCTGTGCTTATATATTTAGTTGAAGATGGACCTACTGATATAGGCTAGCCTAATTTAAAAAAACACACCGTACCTATTTTACTACAAGATGATTTTAATGATGCTCAGTGTTACTCAACCAAGACGACTGAGGCGAGCATGTAAATGCAGGGTGACATGGCCATATATCGTTGTGATGCCCTTAATTTATAGTATAATGATGTAAAGAGAAGCACCGACATCCTCCTCATGCCAGTGCTACCCTTTGCTTTATCTAGGACTGCTCACCTCAGGGGAATATTGTAAGAAAAACAGACCCTGTACATCACATGACTATCCTCAAGGCCCTATTCACACCTGAGCGCTTCAGAAACGGCATTGCACGGCATTGTCACGTCCGCAGCTAGCGGACGTGACAAAATGCCTGGACATCACATCCAAAAAAGGTGCAGGGGCAACTTTTGCATGTTTGTCACGTATAGGGCAGCTCACTTAAGTGAATAAGCTGCCCTGTGCTGTTGCACAACAAACGCGATAACGTGCAAAACAAAAAATTAACATGACAAAATGCGCAGGTGTGAATGGGGCCTAAGACTTCAGAAAAATTAAAGGTGTTACAAAAAAAAAAAGAATCCCAAAATACTGCAGGGGGGGCATCTAGGGCCTGGTGTTGGGCTTTAAAGTTGACATCACCACATGCTTTAAAATAGTTTTTCGGTATATTAACTTACTGGTATTATAAACTTCTTCTTTTTTTCTCTCCACCTTTCTAGAAACCTAAAAGTTGTACTGCTGCTGCTGCAACCATAAACATCAACCCTGAGTTGAAAATAGAACCGCGATTAGATAAGGTGTGTCCTGCCACAGAGAATACCTATAGAGATGAGTTTTACCTCAGACAAGACGTCATTGTGAATGCACTGGACAACGTGGAGGCTAGAAGATATGTAGACAGGTAAGATACTGTAGATTTTATACATGTATGTAATTTGTTTTAATGTTTTGATATTTGTATCTATTTTTGTATCATATTTTTTTTTTTTTTCCCCACAATTTTTGGAGAGCAATTGTATTCTGCATTCTTGCTGAACTGGTATAGTGGAAAGATTTGCAGTACAGTTCCCAAAAGTCCCGACTCAGAAATAACCTAGACGTCTTGGATCTTGTTAAAAAGAGCCATAGTCTGTCTAAATAAAACGCATTTGAGAAGATGGGGGGGGGGGGTTTAATAATCAGTAAATGGACTGCATACAGTGATGCCTCCAACCCAACCTTCCTTGCCCCTATCCTTGTGAGCAAGCCAGGAGTGGTGGAAGGCTGTTTTGGGTTGGAGACCTCACTGTATGCAGTCAATTCACAGATTTTTAGAAACGCTTTAAGACTAATTGGAATGCAGCCAATTATTTTTTTTTTTCACTCATCAGAACTATAGATTAAGTTATTTAGTACTCCACCATCCTGTCCTAGTTCCTATTCCTTACTTACACCCACCCTGCCCGTCATGGTCATTAACTTCCACCATCTGTATATCTAGTAAAACGAACATCTCTCTAGTTTGGACACCATGTATACAGTTGAAACTCAAAGTTCGAATATCGTGCAAAAGTTTATTTATTTCACTAATGCAACTTAAAAGGTGAAGCTAATATATGAGATAGACTCATTACATGCAAAGCAAGATAGTTCAAGCCGTGATTTGTCATAATTGTGGTGATTATGGCTTACAGCTCATGAAAACCCCAAATCCACAATCTCAGACAATTAGAATATTACATACAATCAATAAAACAAGTGTTGTACATAGAACAATATCAGACCTCTGACAAGTATAAGCATGCATATGTACTCGGTACTTGGTTAGGGACCCTTTTGCAGCAATTTCTGCCTCAATGCGGCGTGGCATTGAAACTATCAGCCTGTGACACTGCTGAGGTGGTATGGAAGACCAGGATGCTTCAATAGCGGCCTTCAGCTCTTCTGCATTGTTCGGTCTCATGTCTCTCATCTTTCTCTTGGCAATGCCCATTTATGGGGTTCAGGTCAAGCGTGTTTGCTGGCCTTTCAAGCACAGTAATACCGCAGTCATTGAACCAGGTTTTGGCAGTGTGGGCAAGTGCCAAGTCCTGCTGGAAAATGAAGTCATCATCCCCCATAGAGCTTGTCTTTGGAAGGAAGCATGAAGTGCTCCAAAATCTCCTGGTAGATGGCTGTGTTGACCCTGGACTTAATGAAGCACAGTGGACAAACACCAGCAGATGACATGGCTCCCCAAATCAACACAGACTGTGGAAACTTCACACTGGACTTCAAGTATCTTGCAGTGTGTGAATCTCCATTCTTCCTCCATACTCTGGGTCCTTGGTTTCCAAATGAGATGCAAAATTTGGACCGCTGAGCAACAGACCAGATCTGTTTTTCTTTAGCCCAGGTAAGACACTTCTGACGTTGTTTGTTGTTCAGTAGTGGCTTGACAAGAGGAATACAACATTTGAAGCCCATGTCCAGGACCCGTCTGTGTGTGGTGGCTCTTGATGCACTGACTCCAGCCTCAGTCCACTCCTTGTGAAAGTCCCCAACACTTTTCAATGGTGTTTTCCTGACAATCCTCTCCAGGCTGCGGTCATCCCTGCTGCTTGTGCACCTTTTCCCTCCACACTTTTCCCTTCCACATAACTTTCTATTCATGTGCTTTGATACAGCACTTTAGTAAAATTCAACTTCTTTTGCAATTCCCTTTTTTGAGGCTTTCCCTTCTTATAGAGGGTGTCAATGATGGGTTTTCTGCACAACTGTCATGTTAGTCATTCCTACTGAACCAGACTGAGAGACCATTTAAAGGCTCAGGAACCCTTTGCAGGTGTTGTGGGTTAATTAGCTGATTAGAGTGGGACACTTTGAGCCTAGAATATTGCACCTTTTCACAATATTCCAATTTTCTGAGATTGTGGATTTGGGGTTTTCATGAGCTGTAAGCCATAATCATCACAATTATGACGGCTTGTACTATGTTGCTTTGCGTGTAATGAGTCTAGCTCATATATTGGTTTCACCTTTTAAGTTGCATTAGGGAAATTAACTTTTGCACGATACTCAATTTTTTTTTTTAAGTAAATGGTTGTGCACAATTTTGCTTTTACTTCAGAGTTTTTTTTTTTTTTTTTAACAAGCTGTATAAGAGAGAGATGCAGAATTGTGATTGTACATTTTTTTTTTTTAATCTTTGTATAAAAGAATTGGCTATGTTTAGAGAATTATAATTCTGTGCATCCACAATTCAATTAGACACACAGCTAAATGCATGTAAATGTGACCAAACCCCTCTAAACTTGCTGTAAAGCAGGGGAAATCCTGATCTAAATGCTGACACTAGAACAACTAAATGCAGGAGTGCCAGTATGAATGAGGCCTACATCTCTACTATTAATCTTTTTTATGCAGCAAATTGCATGTATGTTAGTGCTTTTAACAATTTACAGAAATATACTGTATATGTGGACAGCACTTTTTTGGCACTGTAACTGTCTTGGAGTTGAAGAACCAGTTGTTGAGGAAATCACAACATGAACCTCTAGTCAAAGGGGCTGAATCACAGGTCAGGTTTCATAAGAAATGTGGTTGTTTGCTATGGATAAAGGTACCATTGTTACATCCGTGGTGTGTGTGTGTTTTTTTTTTTTTTTTCCTTTTTTTTTAACTGCTGAAAGTGTACTGAATGAATGAATGAAAAACTTATAAAGCGCGGCGCATGCGAACTGAATCGCTTCTGGGCGCTAGTTGTTCGTGTCTCATGACATCAAAAGAGCAGAGTTTTGATCTGTCTTCTGAAAGTCAGGTGGTTTTCCTCCAACCGAATGCTGGTTGGTAAAGCGTTCTATAGTCTAGGACCCTGAAAAGCAAACCTTCTTTCTCCTTTGGACTTGCATTTGGTTTTTGGTACCCTGACCAGATTTTGGTCGGTGGATCGCAGAATGCGATTCGAATTGTGAGGTTCTATCTTGTCGCAAAGATATTGCGGAGCCTTCCCATGGATGCACTTATGTGTCAGGCAGAGTGCTTTAAATGCAATTCTGTCTTTTACTGGCAGCCAGTGAAGGGTTCTCAACGAAGGTGAGATTGATTCCCATTTTGTTTTCCCAGTCACCAGTCTGGCGGACGTATTCTGAACGACTTGCAGACGGGAGATTTGGTACTTTGGGAGTCCGAGGTACAGGGCGTTAGCATAGTCCAGTGTGGAATTCACGATTGTTCCCACCACGACTGCTACGTCTTCTTTGGGGATAAATGGAATAAGTCTGCGTAGTAGGCGCAACAGATGGTGCGCTCCGCTGACTACTGACCCTATTTGTGCGTCCATTGTCATGAAGGTGTCGAAGATGACCCCGAGACTTTTGACTTTGGAGCAAGGGGTGATGATTTGGCCCAGAATGGGCGGGGGTGTCCAGGTTGTTGCCAGTTGACTCTTTCGGCTGGCGTGAAACATAAGGAGTTCTGTTTTTGAACTGTTGAGTTTAAGATAACTCTTTGTCATCCAGTTTTCTATCAAAGAGAGACATTTCTCTAAACTGGGATGATGATCCTTTTTGTTGCAGATGCGAAAATACAGTTGCGTATCGTCTGCATAAGAGTGATAGAGTAGTTCTTGGCTACTGATAATATCAAAGAGAGGGCGAAGATAGATGTTGAAAAGCACCGGTGACAGGGGGGATCCTTGGGGGACTCCACATGACACCGTGCGCTTTTCCGACGTGAAATGGAATGTGTAGTTTCACTACAACCATTAGAGAGCAACAGTTTACAACAGAATAGTTTCTAGTAAGTACAAGCTGTATTAAGAGGCAACATTTTCTCAGACAAGCTTGCCAGAAGCTGAGGAGCAAGAAGTTGCAAAGAACAAAGCATGTAAACCCCAAAAAGCTGAAAACATAAGTATATGCAAATCAATTATATGTGTGTTTTTTTTTTCCATTTTTTGGGGGGGGGGGGGTGGAGTAAGGGATGGTTATAACCCCTGTTGGTTTATTTTTTGCCATTGGGGAGATTTACCTTCACTTCCTGTCCCATAGCCAAAACAGGAAGTGAGCGGAAATCCACAAAAACTAGTGTACCCATTGGAAGATTTTTCCCGCTATTCCTTTTCTGGGGACAACCCAAAATGTTGGATTTTATTTTACTTTCACTTTCTGTTTCAATCATTTTTAATTTGAGTTCAACAAGGAACCAACGTGCACTAGTTGCGACCATGCAGTGGCTAGCGATTTATTATTTTTTCATCAGATTGTTTTTATTGAGATTTATCAAACATAAACAACAAGATATCGAGGAATTTAATTTGCATACAGAGTTATACAAAATAATTGTTTCAAATCTGTATTTCAAGCAACGAGAATGATGTGCATAAGAACCAGAGGGAGCCAGAAGCTTAGGGGACTTATTATAATAAAGGCCAGACAATCCATGTGGGCTGGGGGCTGAGGAAGGCTTCAAGGACTTTATAGCCTGAAGGACCTTAGCTTCAGTGATATTGGCATTCAAGGTGTCACGTGCGTCATTGGCTAGTGCGGGAAGGGTCAGATGACAGAAGAATGCTTCAAGGGGAAATAGGTCCGGCTTAGCATAAAGCTTTGATAAAAAGTCAGCAAAGGTGGATGTGATGTTCTGGGGGTTAGATGTGTGGCCTCCTGCAGGCAATCGCAGTAGAACTGGCCTATAAGGTTTCCCCAACGAATTAAGCTTCCTAGGTAACATCAGACCCAGTTTGTCTGTGCAAGTATAGTATTTCTGTTTGGTCCAGAGGAGGGTTTTTTCGGCCTCGAGGTGCCTTCCTGTGTGCTATAGTGGTGCATGCTTTCCAGCGCGTCTCTGCGTCTGGTAAGAGGAAGTGGAGATCCGACAGATGACGCCTGCGCGAAGAGACCAGCTGGATGATCTGTCCACTTACTGTGGCTTTATGGGCTTCCCATACAGCTGAAGACACGGAGCCGACATTGTCAGCGAAGTACGTTTTTGGATGGAGGATTAAATGCATTGGCACGTGGCCGGGTCGTTAACAGGGATTCGTTAATGTGCCAGTGGGAAGGGCGCCTAACCATGCCTGAAAGGGTGACCACAAGAACCAAGGTGTCATGATCAGACCAGTGGGAGGCGGGGATAGTTATTTTATTCACCAGGGGGAGATGAGGGAGTTGCATAAAAACATGGTAAATTCTACAAAAACTGTTATTGTGTTAGAGCAGTAAGTAAAGTCACAAGTGGTCAGGTGGAGTTCACTTTTAAACACCAAATAAGCCAAAGGTCTTTCTTGCGAGAAGTCATGAAAGAGGGTCACACCTTGCGCGTATCGCCTGTCCAAAGCTGAGTTGAGTGTAATATTAGAGTCTCCCATGAGGAGGAGGAGGAGGCCTTTTTGATGTTGTGAAATCACTGTACAGAGGTGAGAAAAGAATCTGTGTTGAAACCTATTAGGGGTGTAGTAGGCGACAAGGGTAACCTCTTGATCCCAAATGGTGCCCTGCAAAAGTAGGTATCTACCAGTGGAGTCTGCAATTTCTAGAGCACAAGTAAAAGGGAGATTATGTCGAAAGGCGATCAAAACTCCTCTGCTTCTCAGTGGCTGAGGCCATGTAAAACATGGGAAAAGAGACGGATACCTTGAAGCAGAAGACTGGGCAAACCTGGTCTCCTGAAGACACAGCACATCTATAAGTTGAGATTTTAGGGTGATGGGAAAACCCTGTGACCCTAGGCGGGGAAATACAAATGTCAAGGAATATAGAAAACTCGCCTTCGGTCAAAGGCATCCTAAAAATGGATTTTAGGCGGGGGTGGCTCTGCCACCAGACACATGGCTGCTATTATAATATCAACAGAAGCTCCCGAGGGAACCAAGGGAGGAAAAGAGACTGTAGGCGCACGGGTCAAAGCCTCAACCACTGTGCAACTGTAGCTATAGCAGTAGGTAAGCAAAGGGGAAAAGAGGGAAGACAGAGGGAAATAAGGGTTTCGGGGGTCGCGGGAGACACAATGACGTTTATGTCCATATTCCATGCAAAAGTAGAACCAGAGGTGAGGTGCAAAAGCCTAGGGGGAGGGTAAGCCAAGGTTTGGGCCACAGCCCCACCAAGCACCTAGCCAAAGGAGCCTGTGCGGTGTCCAATGATGGCAACATAGAGACCTGTGGTGGGTGCAAGAGGTAGGCAGGTGTCCACTAGACAGCAGTCCCATGGGGTTGGGGTGGGAACAAGGAGCCAAAGGAAGGAAAACCTAAAAAAGGGGGAGGGAAGGGTCAAGGACCGGAGGGAAAAGCCGAGACCGCCTCTGGGCTGGGAGAAAGATAAAATAACAATAATAGAAAATGGGTTATGGCTTTGTGCTGGTTCCAGGTTCACAGGGTCCCCCTGAAAGGGTGCGAGGAAGCCTGGTCAGCCTGGAGGCAGGGGAAATTGATGAAGGCACCACAGGGCCAGGGATGCCCCAATCCATAACAAAAGGGAAGAGTGGGCTCCACTTGCAGTAGATAGAATATATTCTACATCCTGAAAGCAAGTTGTAGAGAGTTCCTTTATAAGTTTGCTTGTAGAGATACGTCGCATTAACTGAAAAGTTCAATTTGAATCCCTCCTAAAGAGTTTTAAGGGGTTGTAAAGGCAGAAGGTATTTTATCTTAATGCATTCTATGCATCAAGATAAAAAACCTTCTGTGTGCAGCAGCTGTCCTCCAGCCTCTCCCCCCTAATACTAACCTGAGCCCCATCTCTCTCCCGCGATGTCCACGAGTGCCTTGGCCATCCGAGATGCTCCTCCTGAGACACAGCAGCGGCACCTTTTGGCTCCCGCTGCTGCCAAAGTCATTCAGCCAATCATGATGGAGGGGGCCGGGGCTCCATGTCTGAATGGACATACAGAGCTGTGACTAAGCTTGGGTGCCCCCATATCAATCTGCATGCTGTGGGGGGACTCGACAGGAGGGAGGGGCCATGAGCACAGAACAGGGACATGAGAAGAGGAGGATCCGGGCTGCTTTGTGCAAATACACTGCAACAGTAAGATTGAGTAAGTAGGTAAGTATGACATGTGTTGTGGAAATTCCATTATGCGCTGCGCGTAATTCATGTCACTTTTCAGCCTTTTGGTATAATGCACCTTAGTACGACCCTGTTTCCCATATTTTCCAAGTAACAAACATGACCAACCATCCTTAGAGCCACAGCTCGACTGTGTGATAATGGGAGCAATCTTTATTTAACAATAGAGCCTGGTTGCTTCACAAATCAGCCAATCAAGCACAGGCAAACAGGAGGAGTTATACAATACTCAACCAATGAACAATGACTAGGGGAGTCTTATGAGCGTGTCTGGGCAGGGGCAGTGTTTATGATTTCCCACCCCCTGTCTCTGTAAGCTATTATCTTCAGCTAGACAAAGAAATCCGCAAGGATATCGTGGACGCTGTCCCCAACCATAACAATTCAAAGACTGCCGTTGTCACTGTTGGCGTGAATCCTTATTCTGCGTTGTTCAAAGAACAACGCATAAATGGATTATACTACCATTCCTTTGGATGGGAGATTATCTGCAGGAACATGCCATAATCCCTCCTATGTTGTGTTGATCAGACACAGAGGGGCACACAAGCGTACGCCCCCCCCCCCCCCCCCCCCATAGCCGATCATGTCTCTGCAGAGTGAACACATCCCCCTAAAACGATCGTCTGCATTGCACAGGGGCCCTTCGCTGGTGGACATATCCCCACTCTGCAATCACTTCCCTGCAACCTCAGGAAGCTTTCCACTACCAAAACAGGTCTCAACTGGCATCCGTCTGCCCCAGTCCACTCTATAGAGCAGTCTGCAGGAGAACCAACACTGGAAAATACTGTAACAATACATATTAAATACATCTTAATAACATTTCCTCAACACATGTTTGTTTTTTTTGTTAAAAAAAAGCGAGACTTTACGATCACTTTAACTTGTAGAATGGCTCATAATAATGCTAGGTCTAGTACCAGACCTTTTTGCTATATAGGAGTTCCCTTATACATCTAGGCTTCATCATTACACACCAGTTATCTGATGTAAGTTATGTATTTGTAATTTTTCTTGCAGTCGGGCAGTATCCAACCTGCGTCCACTTCTTGACTCAGGAACAATGGGGACGAAGGGACACACAGAAGTGATTGTGCCTCGATTAACAGAATCCTACAACAGTTATGTAAGTAGTAACGTATTGAATTGTACTGTGTTTTTCATGTTGAAAACTGACCTGGTCTGCACACAGACAGTCTGTGCTCCTACCTTTTACAACCCCTTCAAAGTAGTATTCCTTTAAAGAAGAAGGTCTGCCAAAAAAATATATTTTGATCTGATCAGATTGCATTTAAGACAATGTCTATAGCCACCTCAATGAAGCTAGCGGGAGATCTAACCTACTTGTAACAACCAGATTTGAGTTTTGGTTGAACTGAGTATTACAGAGTAATATAATTTGGCACATCACTGATTCAGTAGACCATTTGGGAAGGCTGTAATGGTTATCACATGCTCAGATCTCTGTCTGAAGGGAGTTATTTATTTGTTTTTTTAATGCCATTTTGCTATTTTACTCCCCCCCAAACCTCTTTTTCTGAGAAAATACAGTATGGCTGTAAAGATAAAAATGAAAAAGTGGTGGTGGTTGCTAGTAAATCCTTTGCAGAAAGTTAAAGGATAAGTTCACCTTTTGGTAACATGTTAAATGGTACACCTCTATTAATGTGATTGTAAATGATCACCTTGTAAAACAACCCATTCAGTTTAAAATAGAAATGAAAATAAAAACATTTTTGTATAGGTATAAAAATAAAAAGGGGGGAAAAAATAACCCAAAAAAAAGATAAATATATTTTTTATAAGTGATCACATTCCCTCTGTTCTCGGCTGCATGAAAGCTGGGGGAAGGAGAAGCAGCAGCAGCACACTGAGCTTCCCAGTGAATGGCTGTGCGGGGGGGGGGGGGTCGTGCCAGGACAAGTCTGATCATTGGCGGAGATCACACTGAGTTCCCAGCATAGAGAACTGACCACGGTGTGTTCTGCTTAGTGTTGTCAGGTTTTAATAGAAAAGCAGAAGGACTGGCAGGGACACCAGAGATTTCACATAAAGGAAGCAATACAAAGAGAACTCTAAACTTTTTTTCATACCAGTACATAGTACAGCAGCCACATATCAGGAAGAAGAAATGTTGGGGTAACAAACACTTTAAGGGTGTAACTTGTTACCAAAGAGCGCCTGTCTGCACCCCTCTGATCCCCGCTGTGACATCTTCTCCCAGCAACACTGTCACAATTTTACAAAGAGCGTGACTGTAATCCAAAGCAGTGTTTCTTATTCCTGCCCAGTTGTTCACTCTAACTACATTACACCCCCCATATGTCAAAAAAATTAGGAGAGGAAGGTGGTCTTTAGCCCAGAGAACTGGGAAGAGGTGAAAAAAATGCTTACGATTGCAGTGCAGCAGGGGCACACATGACGTTTGGGTCACACTTGGTTTTGAAAGATTAGTATATGTTTTTTTTGTACTTTCAGTCTTTTTAAAGAAACGGAATGAGAAATGTGCTTCACTTGCACCAATATATTGTATATTTTTTTTATTTTTAAAGTGTTTGTAAAGTCAAAGATTACTGCCAGTCCCTCTGTTTTGCCAAGCCAATACTACACAGTGTAAATGTTTGTATACAATAATTATGCCTCCTAAATAACTTATTTCAGATTGTTTTGGTTCAGCCACGTGACCCCCGGCCGCTCTCCTTCCCCAAACTAAGGGCTATAGCGGGAAGGGCTGAGATCCCCCTCTGACATTGGCTGGGAGGTCACATGACCGTTGTGTTTTCCGATCAGTCCCTTAGATTGGGGAAGGAGAGCAAGCGGAGTTCACGTGGCCAAACAATCTGTATTTAGTGGCATCATTTTATACAAACATTTACTCTGTGCAGTATAGCTTGGTAGAACAGAGGGGCTTGCAGTAATCTTTTTTTGACTTTACTGCCAGCTGCTAATAAAGCAGAGGTTGGTAAGAGATCGCTCACACATAGTAGCTGACAGGCAGGGAGAGAGGTGGGATGACGGAGGCAAGTAAACTGACTACAGTATCATGGATCAGCAGCCAGTCAGTTTACATAGGGGGGACACAGGAACAGGATCAACCAGTTTTTTTTTTTACAGCATAGAAAGGGACATATTAGACCACACAAGCAGTATACTGTTTAACCTGCTGTAAAGGAACAGGATCTCCTTCCCCCCTTTTTTTTTTTTTTTTTTCCTCAACCTCTTTTCAGAGAGTTGTTTATACCCGTTAGTCAAAGAATGCAACCTAAATATTAGATTAGTACAGATTTTGATGTAATCCAGACTCCGATAACTTTTCTGTAAAAAAAATTGCTTCAGGAAGTAATGAAGGCATTCTGGTTTGTTACCTTAGCATGCCGCGTTACACACTGTGGTGCTCCTGTGTGTCATTTAGCCAAAAGGCCACTATCATTTGGAGCAGTGTCACCTCCAGCATACGCAGTCCCTGATCATAGCTTGCATGATCTAATGCAAATTTAATATGTCTCCTCTATGTTCAAATCTCTGAACACTGAGTGCTAATTCACACTATGTGGGGTGACAGACATTTTTTCGCGTGCTGTGATAAATTGCAGACATGCTGCACTTTATCGCAGTGCATCCGCCCGAGTCGCACTGCAATGTCGGACAGCACAGCGTGCCTCAGGACATTACAGTGAATGAAGTGTACATTTTGTACACTTCAAATGAAGTTGGTACTAAACAGTGCGGTGTGCTGAATCGTGCACCACGTTGCTCCCTTGCCAGTTGGCAACACAGATTTGCCAGAAGACTGAAATACTCTGGCTGCTCTTCGATTTAACAGACTTTGCAGTGTGAATCGCCCCTTACACTATATCACTAGATACTTGTTATAGTTAAAGGGTCACTAAAGGAAAACATTTTTTTAGCTAAATAGCTTCCTTTACCTTACTGCAGTCCTGGTTTCATGTCCTCATTGTTCGTTTTTGCTCTGATGTTGCTGTAATTCTGCTCTGGACACTTCCTGGTTGTCTGTTTCCTTTGGACCACAGTACTGGGAGCTTCTAGTTTCGTTTTCAAACCCTCACTTCTCTATGGCTCTATACAGCACAGAGGCAGCATAACATGCAAAAACGAAACTGAAACTAAAGGTACATTATATGATTGATTGTTTTTTTTATCTATTTTTAATCGTTTTTAAAAGGAATCAGTTAACTATTATGTCTCTATACCCTGTAAACAGTCATTTGAGTAAAAATTTTTTTTTCCTTTTACAACTCCTTTAAGGGTAGAAAAAATTTGTGTTCACGTTTTGTATCTGTGTCCTACATCACTGAAATGTCAGATCAGATCTTCTTCTTGGTTCCCTGTTAAATAACTTTACTGATTTTCTTTTTTCCAACATAGCGGGATCCTCCAGATGAGGAAATTCCTTTTTGCACTTTAAAGTCATTTCCAGCAATCATTGAGCACACAATTCAGTGGGCAAGAGACAAGGTAGTATTTTTTTTTTTATAAATCTTGTTATTAAAGTATGTAAAGATCTAACACGGTTCCTGGAGTATTTAACCTTGAAGTGGGGTACATTAGTTCCTCCCACCAATAGTGTTATGGTTTTATGAAGGGGGTAGATTTTCATGTGTGCCATTACAGGTCCCAGGGTAAAGGGTATATTCAATAACAGAACATTTGCTGATATTATTATTGGAAATGTTACTGTATAGAGGTGTAATGCCATTGTTGGTTGGTGGGATTAGGCGAATTGTAAGTCTTTCTATGGACAGGTTTTCCACACATGCTTCCCAGGCTTGAGTGAATTTAGAAGTACAGTTTTTTTTTTTGTTTTGTTTTTTTATAAGTTTCTTTGTATAATGGTAGGATGGTAATGATTTTTTTTTTTTTCAAAATCATATTGTGGGTTTTTCAGCCTTCCTTGCGTAACAGAAGTTAATTCCCTAAAGTGTCTCTTAGTTAGTGTGGGCACTTTTCTATTTGATGGATTTTATTTTTTATTCTTCCATAAGAATATTGTATAACTGCACCCTTGTCTAGCAGCTCGATGATTTTTCTCTTTTTAAAATCTCCAACATTCTCCTGTGACCCAAAGAGGGAGATTTACTAAAACTGGTGCACTTAGAATCCGGTGCAGCTGTGCATAGTAACCAAACCACTTCAAACTTCAGCTTGTTTAATCAAAGGAGAAGCACAGCCAAACCTCTTGGCTGTACTTCTCTTGTGGATCACAGGAGAGCAATCGGTGCCACCTCATCTGTGCCCATCAGTGCCATCTCATCTGTGCCCATCAGTGCCACCATATCAGTGCCCGTAATTGAAAGAGAAAACTTACTTATTTACAAAAAAAATTACAGAAAAAAATTAAAAACGTAATTTTTTTTCAAAATTTTCAGTCTTATTTTAGTTGTTGCGCAAAAAAAAAATTGCAGAGGTGATCAAATACCACCAAAAGAAAGCTCTATTTGTGGGGAAAAAAGGACGCCAATTTTGTTTGGGTACAGTGTAGCATGACCACGCAATTGCCATTCAAAGTGCGACAGTGCTGAAAGCTGAAAATTGGCTTGGGCGGGAAGGTGCGTAAGTGCCCTGTATGGAAGTGGTTAAATAGTCACAGTGGAGCTATTGGAGGGATATAGCAGATATCCACTTTAGTATAAAACCAAAACTTTGCAAGCTTCAGCTTTTAGCTACTGCCTTTTTAACCTGTTGTTTTTTTTTTTTTTTTTTTATATAATTTTTTTTCCTGTTTTTCTGATTCAGTTTGAGAGTTCGTTTTCACATAAGCCTTCATTGTACAACAAATTCTGGCAGACGCATGCATCTGTAGAAGATGTTCTACAGGTATGTACAGAAAATAGTATTTAGGTTGCCATAATCCTATCGAAATAAATTATTAAGATGGAAATTAGTATTGCTCTCCATTTTATGAACTACAAAAATTGTAATGCCAAAATACAGTTCTCCCAGTTCTTGGTACCGATAACCAAAATATGTCTACAGAATGTTACTGATGTGCACGTACTTCTGTTTAGTGCTATCCCCGTACAAAGGCAGATCACTTGTGGAGACATAAAACTAAATGAATTTACTGGTTGTTAAAAATTTTAAAACGTGTTCATTTTATTATTTATGTATTTTATATTGTGTACTGGGGCATTGATTAGCACTCATATTGATGTCCTTCATACTTTGCAACAATGTATGTAGATGAATTGGGTATTAATATTAGGGCATAGATTGCTTTATATATTTACATTTGGTTTTCCAGTATAGTAATGCATATATGTGCATGAAAAAGCGGACGTTTTATTTTGGTGTTGCTGCCAGTTCTATGTAATAATTACATCCTTCTTTCCTATTCTTTATTGCAGAGAATACGAAATGGTGAAAGCTTAGAAGGCTGCTTCCATATTGTTAAGCTACTGAGCAGGAAACCCAGGAATTGGTCTCACTGTGTAGAATTGGCAAGGTTAAAGTTTGAAAAGTATTTTAATCACAAGGTAGGTGGGTAAAAAAATAACAGTATAGATGTACAGTAAAAAAATTTTTGGCGTGCGTGTATATTTAATTTGATTTATTTTCATGTGACCATCTCTTGCATGTACATACCCCATTTAAAGCTCATAGTTATCTCTGAGATAATGGATTTTTTTGGGCTGTTTTGTTTAAAATACAAAAACTTAATGCCGTTTGAAGTTTTTCTGAAATTGGGTATGCTCATATGCACACACTTCATTCTAACCTCCATTTCTGCATCCAGTAAAATGTCTTCTCTAAAATGGCACTGAGGTATACATAAAAAAACTTGGTAGTCTGCAATTTAAATCACTGTTCAACCTCTAGTGCTGATGGTAGTTGATACTAGAACAGACCATCTCCTACAGCAGGGATATGCAATTGGCGGACCTCCAGATGTTCCCATGAGCGAGACTTTAACAGCATCAAGCATGACACCCAGAGGCAGAGGCATGATGGGACTTGTAGTTTGGCAACAGCTGGAGGTCCGCTAATTGCTTATCCCTGTCCTACAGGGTTGTACATCACATGGCCAATTCTTTGATGAAGCACCACCATTGCTACACATACCCACTTTGGGAAACACCTGAATTATTATTTTTAGATTTTGAATGTCATGTACTGCCTAGTTTTTAAAATATGTGTGTGTATGATAGTGATAGCGATAGAGCTATCTCTCTATCTCCCCTATTGTCTCATATGAAAGGGTTTATTTATTTTGTATTTATTTTTATTACATGGCTTTGACTTCTTGTGTTTGTGTGGGTATTGTAACCCTTACATATATTTTGATCAAGGATCTCACTTTGTCTTTTGTTTTTTATCCTAGGCTCAGCAACTTTTACATTCATTCCCTCTTGATACACGGTTAAAAGATGGAAGTAAGTCGTGTAAATAGGAACAGTGACACTGTGGACACATTTCTTTCTTTCTTTTTCCCTTTGTGGCGTTTTTTGCTCTGATTGCCAAAAATCTGGGGATTGGAGTGGGGGATGTGGCTAATCCTAATGGTTGAACTTTAATAATTGCAGAATTAATGATACCATTTAGTAATACTTTGTCTTTTGCTATCAGTTGAGAAACATGCCTACTTCTCCTCCTTTTTTTTAAAGTGGTTGTAAACAAAAAAAAAACCTGCAAGACAAAGCCATATGAAATGCTCACCTTGGATCAAACCCCCCACTGCACACTGCTCTGCCTGGCGACATGTCTCCCGTGGTTATTTCTGGGTATCGTGGGCTCTGGTGCTGTGATCGGCCGGAGCCACGATGATGTCTGTCCCACCCATGCGTGCAGAAGCCGCCGGTATGGCATGTCAGCTGAAGTAGCAGCACAAACGAGTTTAGGAGATATCCATGGCTTATTGTAGGCTTACCTGTAGTAAAAAGTGGTTTGTAAGGGTTTACAACCATTTTTAAATCTGTTTTTTGCTAAAACTACAATTGAATTATATATATTTTTTTGAGCTGCATAAATGTTTTTTGTAAAGTGTGCCTATAGATGGTTAGTGCAAGTCTTTAGGTTTACAATATATCAGTATAAGGCCTCATGTACACTGGACGTTTTTGGACATTTTTATAGCAGCTGTTTTTGGCAGTAGACTTTTTTTCTACAGTCAATAAACTCTCCGTCATGTTATCCTATGTGTCCATACACACATTGGCTGTTATCAGCAGTTTTGAGCTGTAAAAAATAAATAAAAAAATAGTGGGTTCTGAGAGACTTTTTTCAGCTATAAAAACGCTGATAAACGCTCAAAAACTTCACACACCAGCGTTTTTTAGCATTTTTTATCCATTGAAAAAAAAAGAAAAACAATTATTTTCTTCAACAAAAAAAAGCTAAAAAACGCTATTGAAAAGACATTGAAAGAAGAGAATTTTTTTTTTGAAGGTTTTTTTTTTTTTTTACCTTCATGCATTCTATGCATGAAGGTAAAAAACCTTTGGTATGCATCTCCCCCCCCCCCCCCTCAGCCACCCTATTGACCACCTAATGCCCAAACTTGATCCAGCGATGTGCATGAGACCCAAGGCTCTCCTGCGTCTATCCCACCTGATTGGCTGAGCTTGAGCCATTGGCTCCCGCTGCCGTCGGTTTAAAGCCAGAGAGGCAGGGGATGGGGCTGAGCCATGCTTTTTGTGTCTTATGCACAAAGAGCCATCTCGGGAGCAAGGACCCACGAGTGCCCCCACAGCAAGCAGTTTGCTATCGGTGCACTCAGCAAGGAGAGGTCCAGAGCATGGCATGGGACCTGAGAAGAGGAGGATCAGGACCATTTGCACAGAGCAGGCAAGTATAACATGTTTGTTATTTTTTCTTTAATAAAAATACCTTTTACAATCACTTTAAGTCACTTTGCAATATAAATAGTGTTCTGCTAGTACATTGTAATTAAAATAAAATTTGTGGATGTCTTGTACTTTGCTTATTCAGGTTTGTTTTGGCAATCTCCGAAGCGACCCCCTACTCCAGTACAGTTTGATATAACCGACCCATTGTAAGTACAGGATTTCTGCTATTAATGGTTTATACACTGTAACAATAAGGGGTATACTTAAAATGGTGAATGTAACATTCACCAAACATCCACTGCATTTTTATCTTTCTGTTAAGTCTTTTCACATTATAGTGATTTCATTTACCTGTACTAGTGACTGTGATGTTCACGGCTTTACAAAAATGCCCCGATGCATTCATATTAAAACAGTAGTCATAAATATGTGTTCCTTATTTTTAGACACGTCGGCTTTATAATTAGCGCTGCCAAACTGTTTTCAGAAGTCCATGAAATCCAGCTCAGTGAAAAGGTAAATATATAAAATGAAGTGAGGATGCGTTTTTCTGCAAGGTTAAATTGGGCATCCAGTAGCTACTGGGTTAGGTAAAGCCAGTATAAACTATAAGAAAAAATAAAGTGTGTGTGTGTGTGTATATAGATGTGTGTGTGTGTGTGTGTGTGTGTGTGTGTGTATATACTCTCTATATACACAATCTAATATATAGAGTGATAGAGATATTTTGGTTGGGGGGGTACGTGTAGGTTCAGGGTCATGTTCAAAGTCAAAATCCGAGTCCGTGTATTTTTGGTAGGAATAAAGGGGGGGGGGGGCATATGAATGTGGTATCACTGTGATCATCAGAAGTAGTAGAATTTATTTTGGCTTTTTCTTTGATGGTAGATTATGGTAATGGCGAGAAATATACATATACATACCATCCTATCTATCTATATATATATATATATATATATATATATATATATATATATATATATATATATATATATATATATATATATATATATAAAAAAGGAAATATCCATTACAATTTACCAGCAAATGAAATCCCAATTTGTCCTGAAAAGATTGAAAATCTAATTGACCTGCATAAACTAAGTAGTTTATGATATGTACAGTACACTTTTACTAAAACATGTCAAAGTTACAAAACTGAGTTCAGGCATTGGGATGTGTTTTACCTTCATCATGAAGGGGTTGGACTTTGTGACATGGACTTAGTTTACATTTTCTGACATTTTAGGATAGCTATTGTCCTTGCACAGTTAGTCATATACTGTACATGGGAAAGACAGTTTGTTATACATAATCAATGACTTATTTTTAAATTTTTGTTTTCTTTGTACTGGCAGGATTTGACACATGATGTCATCCAGAACATTATAACAGGGATGACCATCAAAGATTTTACACCTTCCAATAAGGTATGTATGTTAACTTTTCCCTGTAAGACAAAATCAGGAAAAAGGTGGACAGAGCCAATATAAAAAAAAAAATTCTTTCTATTGAGGTTATGCTGCTGCCTACAGGAGAATTGGACACTGGCAAATAAAAATAAATAAAAAACCTCTAAGCCAGCCCAGGATAACTCCTCCTACAACCAACATGTCTTAGTGTTTTTTGCTGGTGTCCTAGGAAGATGGATGTCTTTTCTTCAGCTGTGTAAAGACTAACCTAACCTATTTTTATTAGCACCAATTGTTGTTCTTCAAAATGTTTTCCTTGGGCCCCCTTCACACTTGTGCAACTTGTCCTGCGACTTGGGACTACCCCATGATTTCCAGCGAATACCATTCATATATGTGTGACTTCAAGGTAGTCCCTGCATTACTTTGGTCTGACTTGGATGTGACTTGAGGTCCATGGACCTCACGATTACTCAGGCATTACTTCAAATCGCATCAAAGTCATGGCAAATTTGCATGACTTTCAGGTCTCTTCTCTACATTGCTGTTTGAGCTTATCTTTTTGATTGCAGCCATCCTATACAGCAGTTCTCATGCTGTGTTTTGGAGTGTTCTGTCCAGACCTTGTTGGACTGCACAGTGCTATATACTATTGGAAGTGATATTTGGCCAGCCAGGGCGGGCATCAGGGGTCCCCTGCTTTACATTGGTCACATGGCACCCTTAAATTTCCCACTTCCTACTGGTTTTCTGTGTGGAAGGTATTAATGTTGTGAAATTGAGCACCAACATCCTCCACTAGGTAGAGTGTTGCATGCGAGTGCCAAGTGGAAAGACTATCTTCGGTCACCTCTGGCCATCCAACTCTTTTTATGTTACCAACTGTTGGGTTTCGTGAATACCAGAGACTTTGCCTGGCATCCTGAGCCCTATCACCATGTGGTTGCAACATGTCTGATTCTAGACAAAAGGGGACAGTCCCACTGTAACAGGTGTCCCAGCTCACACTCTAAAGTCTCATACAAACGATCGGATTTCCATCGGACGAATCTGTGGAATTGTGTGCGAAGGGCGTTTTTTTTCAGCTCTTTAGCGTCACCCTTTGGACAACTTCTGCTAATGTTGTCTTATGGTTAGCATTGGTTCGGAGCATGCGTGTTTGTACTTTAAAAAACACACAATCAGATTATCCGACAAGACACATTTGTTGTCGGAAAATTTGAAAGCATGCTATAAAACATTTTGTTCTAAATTCAAACAACAATTGTCCGATGGAGCATACAAACCGTCGTATTATCTGACAACCCTGCCATCACACATTTGTTGTTGGAAAATCCGATCGTGTGTACGAGGCTTAAGAACGACTCTGGGACTGCTTGCAGCATGCCTACTGATGGTGCCAATGTCTGCGGTCTCTTCCATCAGTCCTCTTCAGTGCCAGTTAGGCGAGGCCTGTTCCTCTGCCTTATTTTTTTTACACACCGGTAAAATATAAAAAAATGACATTATGTACAGTAATAGAGAGCAGCCAATTAGACATGAAAGTATGCCTGAAATGGGGCATACCCTTGATATGATGGTAGAAAATGAAATAAGAGAAAAAGGGGGGGGGCATAACACAGTGACCATTAGAGGGTAGTGTCTGGGGGTGTAAATGGATAAATAGGCCCCTCCCACAAATACAGGATAACGACTTCAGCTGTACAACTTGTGGTTGGGTATACTCACAGCAACAAAAATATGGCCTGAGGTGTGCCCTGAACGTAGACAAGAATGTATGCCTGAAAGGGGGCAAAAATTAAACTGAACCAGAATAGGTTTAAAGATTTATTCATAAACAGACATGTTGTTCTGCAAGTTTACTAAACACCCTGGTTATTTCCACTTGTGGATCACGGGTATACCTAATATAACAGGTGGACTTCACCTACCCAACTTCTTAACACTATGTGAGGAACCTGGTGTTTTGGAGGCTGCCGAAGCCGCCCCAATCCTAAATGAATCTCCTGAGATTAGTGTGGGTCTAATCCCTACACTGGTTGCGACAGTTCGTACATGGCACATGAACACTGAGGTGGACATGGATTGTATGGTGAAAGGCATGAGTGGGCTACCTGGTGGTAGATGGTGTGTAAGAGAGAGAAGGTCATCAAAAAACAGCTACGGGGCACCATGCATTACAAGTTGGGTAACAATTAATGCCCTGCTGTCCTAACAAGTTTTGGTTTGTGGCAATGTGTAAACTGGTCAGCTGACTTAACCAAATGTCTTTACACACAATAGTGGACATATTCTCTGACTTGGCAAATTCACTTGGTCTAAGAAAGCTGTAATAAGCCAGATACGTGGCAGCATTCAAAACTAAACTTTTGCACTGCCCAAATGGTGCCAAGTTATAGAGGCTACCACAAGCTGTTTAAAGATGTCAGGGGAAATAGGAACCCTAGAAGGTAGCTTAACCCGTTGGAACTTTTGAATGACCTTTTTAAAATGGTTGTAAACTCTGTTACACCACTTGTACCTACTGGTAAGCCTTAATAGGTACTGTAAATATCTCCTAAACTTGCATATATGCACTGCTGCCGATGTCATTGGCACATGCGCATTGAAGTAATGGGCCACTGGTGCCGTTTCTTCAGTACCCGTGCCTGGCATGCGTGGGAGTAATGTATCGCAGCTCCAGCAAATCACAGCGCTGGGAGCCCGTGAACCAGGAAGTAACTCCAGTGAAAGATGTCAGTCGTGGGAGCGGAGTGCAGTCAGCACTGCAGGGCATCGTTCTAAGGTAAGTATTTCATAATGAGCTAGTACACCAAAATCATGTATGTACCTCTGGCAGCCTATGAACGTATGCATAAAGAGAGGTGGATAGAAAGTGTGTGTGTGTGTGTGTATTTTTTTTCAAATACTTCACTTGACTGGTGGGAGAGTAACAAATTCACAGCACCTGTGATCGAATATACTTTTATACGTTCATTCAACAGCCCTAGCTGACTATGCAACAATAGTTACAAAGAGTGGCATAGATTGAAAATGGCAGGTGTACCAGTAGTAACATGCCTTTATATAAAACTAGCACTGCACCCAGACATCTCCTATATTCCTGCTGTAATAACACACCACAGTGTAATCAGCTGATGCTAGGAAACAAAGCTCATTTAATGGAGGTGGCAGGAAAATTGAGGAAACAAATGAACTGACGGCATATATCCCCAGACTGGGGAAGCTGAGCTTAAAACAAAACAAGTGGGACTGCGTAAGCAGCCTACGACGGACGGTACAGGTAGAAGCTTATACATGTAGCACAACGAAAACTAACATATGAAACACCTAGGAACGAAGGGCACATTTTAACATACGGATTGAATTTTAATGGCACAGCAGCCTTAAAGTGCAGCAAAATTGCCTGCTATACTTATCTGTCCAGACGGTGGAAGAGTGACTACTGCATAAAAGATGAGCAGATACAAATGACACCGGACCAGGAATGAGTGAGACACTGTGCTGACCCAGAAGTAGTCAAATTGTAATGCCCTGTACACACGATCGGTCAATCCGATTAAAACGGTCTGATGGATTTTTCCATCAGTTAACCGATGAAGCTGACTGATGGTCAGTCGTGCCTACACACCATCAGTTAAAAAACCGATCGTGTCAGAACGTGGTGACGTAAAACACGACGACGTGCTGAAAAAAACGAAGTTCAATGCTTCCAAGCATGCGTCGACTTGATTCTGAGCATGCATGGATTTTTAACCGATGGACGTGCCTATAAACGATCGTTTTTTTTTCTATCGGTTAGGTATCCATCAGTTAATTTTAAAACAAGTTTCAATTTTTTTAACCAATGGATAAATAACCGATGGGGCCTACACACGATCGGTTTGGTCTGATGAAAACGGTCCATCAGACCATTCTCATCAGATTGACCGATCGTGTGTACGCAGCATAACACGGTGACCACTGGAGGGTAGTTACTGGGGGGGGGGGTTAAATGGATTAATAGCCCTCTCCTACAAATACAGGCTAACTACCTCAGCCTTACAATGTTTGCTGTTATACACATAGTGGTTCTTTTAATTTTTTTACATAGCTGTACATTTAGCAGCCAATTTAGAATTCATGTGTACACAAAGTATGCATTAACTTTGTTGCAGTCTCAGAAATAGCCTTGAGCTGTTCATTTTTCAATTTTATAAAAGTGTTAGCATTGCACTTAGAATGGAAGTACATCTTTATATTTAATTTTTTTATTAGATTGTTGAAACAGATGAAACTGCAAAGAAGCCTGACCAGATCCAAATAAGTAGTGAAGATGAGAGGATTGCAGTTCTACAACTTGAAAAAGTCCTTGCAGAAGACCGGGCATCAAAAGGTAATTTCTACTTTTTGATTCTTTGTTTGGAAGAAACAAGAAGACATCTGCAAGGAATGCTTGGCCAGTAGAGATGACTAGGGTGTGCCCCCTTCTTGCCACTGGAAGGCATGCTGCACAACTAAAGGCTAAACTTTGTTTGGACTCTTTTTTTTTTTTTTTTCCTCTTGGCTTAGATACTCCCATGTTCCATCATAGCAAATATATACTTTCTCTTATCGTCCATGGACGGACACAGCTCCTTAAATCTTGACAAGTGGGTTATGTTCCCTGTTTACAGGAGAGGACAACCCACTTGTCAAGATTTAAGGAGCTGTGTCCGTCCATGGACTCAGAGAAAAGGATTTTACGGTGAGTACAAAACATCCTATTTTTCAGTATAGAGAACTGAATATATATTCAGGAGCAAAATATCTCAATTCCTGATAGTAAGACACAACTCAAAATAGGTTTATATACCGTATTTATCGGCGTATATCGCGCACTTTTTTTGCCTTGAAATTCAGGGCAAAATCGTGGGTGCGCGATATACGCCGATACCCGCTTCCCGCGCAGAGTTTGAACTACTGCGCCGGCATATACCGAGCGCAGTACACTCGTGTATAGTCGGGCAGGCTCGGGTTCTCTCGCAGTCACATCCTGGACGTACAGGACGTGACCGCGAGAGAAGCCGAGCCTGCTCGACTATACACGAGTGTACTGCGCTCGGTATATGCCGATGCAGTAGTTCAAACTCAGCGGGGAGGACACCGCAGAAGGACGCTGGACCCGACGAGGCCGCCGCGCAAGACACCAAAACTGTTAGTACTAAAATCTTTTTTTTACAGGAATGCGGGTCCACTTTAGGGGTGCGCGCTATACGCCGGAGCGCGCAATACCCCGATAAATACGGTAACTTTTTTTTGAGGGGGGGGGGGGGGTTGCTGCGGAAATGTTGATGGAATGAGTTTCTGGTTTCATATATGATGTAATTGCTGCTGCTTCCAGGAGCAGGACAGACTGTGAAACTGCAAATGTCACTTGGAGTGTTGGAAAATCACAATAAAAGTTTTCCTCTGCTTTTTGGTTTGCATAATCCTGTCAGGTTTTTAATGTGCAGCTATAGATGAGTTAAAATCATGTTGAGTTATGATCAAATGTCACAAAAAAAAAAAACTTGTAAGCTGCAAAGACACCTTGATTTACAATCAATATTGAAATCGTCTTGAAGTGGTTCTAATGCCTAAACATTTTTTACCTTCATGCATTCCTTGCATGAAGGTAAAAAATGTTTAGACATCATTTGTGCCCCCCCCTTTAATTCACCTGAGCCCTCATTCAATTCAGTGCTGATCACGTCTGCAGCTTCCCCCCCCCTTACTTCCGGGTCTCACCGGCTTTGCTGGGGCACTGTGAGCCATTGGCTCCTGCTGCTGTCAATCAAAGCCAGTCATGAGGGAGCGGGGTCAGGGCCATGTCTAGCTGTCTGTGTCAATGGATGGAGCAGGCGTGCTTGGGAAGAAGCATGCACAAGTGACTTCCCATGGGTCACTGGACATAGGAGGAAGCAGGAATGCTGGCAGAGGACCCTAGAAGAAAGGATTCAAGATAGCTCTGTGCAATTCTTTTGTACAGAGCAGGTAAGTATAGACATGTTTGTTTTGGGGGGAAAAAAATCTTTATAATCACTTTAACCACTAGCCGACTGCGCACCGCCGTTCTACGTCGGCAGGTCGGCTCGGCTGGGCAAGAGCACGTAGTATAACGTCCTCTCTCTCAGCCGCCACTAGGGGCGCGCGCGCGCCCCCCGCTCGCCCCCGACTCCCGTGCGTGTGCCCGGTGGGCGCGATCGCCGCCGGGCACACGCGATCGCTCGGTACAGAGCGGGGACCGGGAGCTGTGTGTGTAAACACACAGCTCCCGGTCCTGTCAGCGGGGGAAATGCTAATCTTCTGTTGTATGAACAGAAGATCAGTGTTTCCCCTAGTGAGTCCACCCCCCCCCCCCCCCACAGTAAGAACACACAAGGGACATACTTAACCCCTTCCCCGCCCCCTAGTGTTAACCCCTTCACTGCCAGTGGCATTTTTATAGTAATCCAATGCATTTTTATAGCACTGATCGCTATAAAAATGCCAATGGTCCCAAAAATGTGTCAAAAGTGTCCGCCATAATGTCGCAGTACCGAAAAAAAATCGCTGATCGCCGCCATTACTAGTAAAAAAAATATATTAATAAAAATGACATAAAAATACCCCCTATTTTGTAAACGCTATAACTTTTGCGCAAACCAATCAAACGCTTATTGCGATTTTTTTTTTTTTACAAAAAATATGTAGAAGAATACGTATCGGCCTAAACTGAGGAAAAAAAAATGTTTTTTTAGATATTTTTGGGGGATATTTATTACAGCAAAAAGTAAAAAATATAAAATTTTTTCAAAATTGTCGCTCTATTTTTGTTTATAGCGCAAAAAAAAAAAAAACACAGAGGTGATCAAATACCACCAAAAGAAAGCTCTATTTGTGGGAAAAAATGGACGCCAATTTTGTTTGGGAGCCACGTCGCACGACCGCGCAATTGTCTGTTAAAGCGACGCAGTCCCGAATCGCAAAAAGTACTCTGGTCTTTGGGCAGCAATATGGTCCGGGGGTTAAGTAGTTAAAGGGGTTGTAAAGGTTTGTTTTTTTATTTTCTAAATAGGTTCCTTTAAGCTAATGCATTGTTTGTTCACTTACCTTTTCCTTCAGTTTCCCTTCTAAATGTTTTTTTTCTTTGTCTGAATTTCTCACTTCCTGTTTCTCCTCAGTAAGCTTGCCTCCATCATCTGGCTGGGGGTTAGTCAGCCAAAACAGCTTACTGAGGAACAGGAAGTGAGAAATTCAGACAAAGGAAAAAAAAACATTTAGAAGGGAAATCGAAGGAAAAGGTAAGTGAACCAACAATGCACTAGCTTAAAGGAACCTATTTAGAAAATAAAAAACGAACCTTTACAACCCCTTTAATTGCTTTTCATGTGCAACACTAGCCATAACAAGTAGTAGCCATATACATAAGTCCTTTTCAAGTTTAAGTATTCTGATTTCTACCTAAGTGATGATGACTCTTGACATATGCAACCCAGTTGCATATGGGGGGCAGCACAGTGGTGCAGTGAGTAGCACTTTCGCCTAGCAGCAAAAGGGTCGTTGGTTCGAATCCCGACCACGACACCATCTGCCTGGAGTTTGCATGTTCTCCCTGTGCATGCGTGGGTTTCCTCCGGGTACTCCGGTTTCCTCCCACACTCCAAAGAGGTAAATTGGATCTTGTCCAAATTGGCCCAGTATATATATGTATATCTGTGTGTATGACTATGTGTCCCAATGCGTGTCACGATCCTACGGCGTAAAATGACCGCACCAGCCAAGCAGACTCTGGCTGGAAAAAGCACATAATGTTCAGTATATGTAATGCTTGAGAGGGCTGTCAGACTGCAGACCCAATATAGGAAATGATAGTCAGACTGCGAACATGCTACATTTTGTGGCTAGAGATATGATGCAGAAGACGAAATTGGAGGTGTTTTATATGAAGCTAGTAGACATCACTGCTATTGCTCCTAATCAACGTTTTCACTACAGACTGCTGAGGTCCAAGGGCCGACACATCACATGCCAAAGGCCTGCAGGTTGGGCACTAGGGATGTAACCGCCTCTTTTTTTAATTAAACCTAATAACGCTTCTCTCCAATAGGACACAGACCATAAAGCCATTTTGAAAAAGACCATTTATAAATACCTTTGTCACTTTTTGTAGCAGATGTCTATACATTTTAAAGCAGGCCTTGCACTTCAAGCAAGGTCTGCTTATTTAGTAATGGCCCCTTTCCCCCTTTTTTAAAATGTTGCAGAAACTGAAAAAAAAAAGATTTGTTAATACACTTTTTAAAGGCTAATGGTCAAAATGTATAAGTTGCTCTGGAGTATTCCTGTTAAAGTCCACATATGACCATTTAATTTTACTTCACAAAATTTGGAATTATTCATAATACTTCCAAACAGTGATTTCTTGGAAACTGGAGGTCTCTTTTTAGTCCTTACTGGGACATAATATAGGCTTGCTTGTTCCTAGCAACAATGTGTTGTGTTGAGCATAAGTGCAGGGATTATTTAACTCAACGGATAGAGGGTGGTGTTAATTGGTGGTTCTATTTACATCTCCATTGCTTTTTTCTCTGCTAGAGGACCTCCATATGAAGCTGTTATCATTTGAGAAAGATGACGACAGCAATGAACATATCAACTTCATTACAGCAGCTTCCAACCTGAGAGCTAATATGTATAATATTGAGCCAGCTGACCGACTGAAGACCAAGCGTATTGCTGGAAAGATAATCCCTGCTATTGCTACAGCCACAGCTGCTGTCTCTGGCCTGGTAAGTGGTAACACGCTTGTAACCCAACATGAAGGACTACTGGAACTTTTTTACAGATTTTTTTAAAAGCCAAGAAAAAAGCCTGTACTTCCCAATAGCCACCATGCAGGTAGACAGTGGTGGGAAGTGTTTGATGTGTTGGTGCAGGCCGAATCAAGAATGATCTTTTTAATTCTACATCACAGATCACAGGGCTTCTTCATATTTATGACTACTTGAATATGCTGCCACCCTTCACATGAATGGACAGGCATAACTCCTCCTAGCTCATCAAGCCTCAATTTTAGCTGAGGTCCTTATGTGATGGATGCATCTATGAAGCTTCTAAAGTTTCCTTTCTAGGGTATTTTTTGCCCGCAATCTTCTGCTGCCTATTCTGTACACCTTTGCTTGAGTAAGGGAAGGGCCTGATATGTATTGTTCCCCCTACTGCACTGGGGCCCAGAGTGACGGTACCCAGGCAACAATTATGGAAGATCTTGGGGATCAGGAATGACCTGTAAGGTTGCCATTTGGTACTGGACTCTAAAGGCTGTGATCACAAGGGCATTTTGTATCCAGCCTTCAAAGAATGTGCCCTGTGCCCCCTGCTCACCTTCAATGCCCGGCTCCCTTCTCCCTCCTGCTGTCTGACTCGCGCTCTGTCCAGGCGGCAGGGCACTGTGCATGGATCACCAGCCATCCACCTGCGGGCTGGGGTCCCCGCTGCTCAAATCAGGATCGCTTCAAGTTCTCATTAGTGATGGAGTGCCCCCGCACCTACCTTCTCTCTGGGACCAGCCTCCCCTCTCTCACTGTGCCATTGGTTGGGTGTGCAGGTGAAGGCGCATGTTGCTGCTCCCCCATCTTGGCATCCATGGGTGTAGTGTGTGTCAGAGTACAGTCCCCCCCCCCCCCCCCTCGGGCCCGTGTGCAGTGAACACATTGCAGCCATGGATGATACGCCACTGGTCCCAAACCAGGGATCTTCAGAAACTTGTGTTGGATGCCCTGATACCTCCTATGGTATCAGTTCTCCCTGATCTGTCTTTTTCCTCTGCTGCAACTTTTTTCTTACTTGTTAAGAGGGATAAAGGTGGAGTGCATTCTGGCATGTTTGATTGCACCAACTTGGCCAAGGTGAATGTGGTATGCAGACATTAAAAATCTCATGGCAGGTGAGCCATGGGCTCTTCCAGATCAACCGGACCTGTGGTCGCGGGGTCCAATCTTTTATCCTGATTTACAGTCACTAGCTTTGACAGCTTGGTGGTTGAAGCCCATGCCCTTGGGTACAGGGATATTTGACTAAAGCGGCATAGTATGGTTAAGCTGCAGCTGACCTTATGTTAATGTTTGTTTTGTAATTGTATTATCCTATTGTAAAATCGGTACTAGTCTATTGTTCTTTGTCAGAATAATTCACAAAGTATTACTCAGGAAATGCAAATCATCAATTATTTCTTACCTACTTATTTTACTTTCCAGGTTGCCCTGGAGTTGCTTAAATTGGTTGGCGGGCATCCATTTGAAGCTTACAAGAACTGTTTCTTTAACCTTGCAATTCCAATCATTGTGTTCACAGAGACAGCAGAAGTAAAAAGAACACATATCAGGTAATGTAATGACCGAATGTCATAAAGACATATTCTTTTATTTTCCCCACATTAGACATTGTATCCCCTTTTGCGCTGATCGTACACACATTTGCGGCCTCGGCTTTAGGGGGTTATACCGGGATGATGCCTGCAGCTGTAGGCATCATCTCGGTACCGTTTTTGAGAGTGGGTGGTTGGCTCTCAATTGGGCTGCTCTTATCGAGCCTCCTGTCCCACTGGGAGACCCGATCCGCCTCTTCCGGCGGCTAGAGACAGACTGTCATGAAGCCGGAAATGGCTTTGTTACAGTCTCCTGTATGTAAACACGGAAGCGACGTCACTTTCTGTTTACTCGGCTGCCAATGGCACCGGTTTAAAAAAAAAATCTCTCCATAAAAAAATCTCTCCATAAAAAAATCTCTGTCGCCACCTATTATTGTTACAATGGATGTTTTAAAAAAAAATATTATTATTTTTTTTAAACAAATTTTTAAAGCACCCCTGTCCCCGCAAGCTTGCACAGCAAAGAAAACGCATACGCAAGTCACGCCCGCATATGTAAACGATGTTCAAATCACACATATGAGGTATTGCCGTGATCGTTGGCGCGAGAGCAATAATTCTAGCACTAGACCTCCTCTGTAACAATAACCCGGTAACCGTTATTTTTTTGTTAAAGCGTCGCCTATGGAGATTTTTAGGTACTGTAGTTTTGTCTCCATTCCACGAGTGTGTGTGTGCAACTTCAAAGCATGACATGTTGGGTATCTATTTACTCGGCATAACTTCATCTTTCACATTGTACAAAATAATTGGGCTAACTTTACTGTTTTATTATTTATTTTTTTAATTCATGAAAGTGTCTTTTCCTCTTTGCTCCTGCTGGCTCTAACACTCTCCTCCCACTGTCTGAAGCTTCAGCCTGTGGGTGGGAGCCTGAACATGATTGCGTACAATACAGGAACATTAACTCTGCATAGCATGCTGGGGAGACTGGAGTGCAACCAGAGCCAGTCACAGCTTAAGCTGGCCATAAAGTCCTTGGTTACACTTATTCCCTTTATTCCCTATACCGTTTCAGTTGGTTGAACAAAAAACTGACCCAATTTTCACCTCCATTTGAGGTGTATGGGGTAATCCTCCCTCTTTGTCAGTGTATTCTGACAGCAGGGAGGTAGACCCTGTTGTCAGAATACACTTATTAGTACTGCAATCTATGGCCTGCTGTGCTAACAATGAATGCATTTTCCAGCAGGGTGGTTGTACGGATATCGATTTCTAAATAGACTTCTGTACAACCACAGTGCCCATACACGGATCCAAATTCAACTTGTCCCTGTAGAATTGGCTGAATTTAAATCCATCTATGGAGCGCTTTAGGGAGCAGGCTGCAGGGGAAATGGTCACCGTGCCAGAGGGAGCTTACTGAAGTAAGGCAAGTATTTACTCCTTAATCCTCTGCCCCTAGACTAAATGAGATATAAATTTTGCAGCATGCAATGGTGATTTTTTTTTTTGCCTAGAAATTAAAAGATGGGGTGGAAGAATGTTGTATATGTACATTATGTATGCAAGGAATTTTTTATTTCTGCTTGTCTGCAGTGTAAAATAGTTCCACTTCCTGATATCTGAAGCCAATTGTAATGATCACTGTTGTGTCATGACAAAGTGTTTTTGCTGTCTTAGCTGTAACACCCAGTAAGTAAACACGAGTATTTTGCTTGCTGCCTGGTATGTTTGGGGCCCATCCACACTAGTAACTGCATATAAATTGCCCAGGAACGCTGTGCGATTCACATGAGGTTCTGTGCAGTGCGAACGCAGCCCCATAAATTTTCAGTGGGATGGAATCGCACCACAATAAAAGTTGAGCATACACTTTTGGAAACGCACTGCAACCAGATCGCATTGTTTTGTACCATACGATTCGGTGAGGCAAACTGTTTGCGACCTGCTTTTGGGGTGTCATTAACTTTGCAGTGACACACTCTGCAGATCGCATGGGCAGCACAGTCTGAATGTGGTGCAGGAAACCGGCAATATTAAGTTAACAATAATTTGCAACGCCACAGTGACCCTCAACCATGTAATAAAAGAATATGCTGCCCTACCCACTAGACCATCATATACTTCAGATAAAAAAAATACCACACCAGAGTAGGACGAGGCAGTGGATTGTGTTGCACCAAAAGTCGTGTATGTAGTACTTTTTTTTTCAGTGTACACCACTACAGCATGGTGGGGTGCACTGGCCACGTAGGGAGCAAGGCTTTTTACCTTGTTTTGTGTTGGAACTACACTGGGCTATGCTAAGCTGTCCAGCACATTCCCAATGCACCTGGGTGTGAGCCAGCCTTGAAGTAATTGTTTCAATACTTTTTATAACTAAAGCTATAGGAACTGTATAGTTGAGAAATGGCTATAGTTAGGAGCTCCAGAACCCTGCAGCTTTAACTGACCATTACTAGTGAGATCTCTAATGTGCTTTCTAATAAGAGCTATTGGCACTTGGATGACCTCTAATGTGCATTCTAGTAATGAGTAGAGATGTGCATTCATTTTTGTCCGTATTTTGGGTATATTCGTTATCGTTTTAACAAACTAATGCGCAGAATCCGAAAGATCTGACATAAAAAAATGCTTTATTTCCGTTGCTACAACAGTTTGATATAGATAGGAGATTCGACATGACGCTGACAATAGCAATGTGTGTCTATCAAATCTGCGGTCGAATGTGCCTAACCTTAACTCTATTAGTCCAATATTATTCTACATAGAGAGGAAAGATTCGACATTATAGAGACGGTGTTGGGGTAGACCATTCGACGAAGCAGTGAAAAACATACAATCGTCAAATCTGTCATTGTTATGGTGTCTGTCGAAAGTTCTAAGAAAATTAGACGGAGCAGCTAAACTGTACGACACCGCAATCGTACATTTCCAGGCAAACGCTCGGCCTATAGGCTATAGGAGCATTCAGATGTTGGTTGACTAGTAATAATAATTTATAAATATAATTATTACTAGTGTCATACAACATTAGATTTCTTCTATAGCTTGTAGGTGGAACATTCGACCGGAAATGTACAATTGCGGCATCGCACAGTTTGGCTGCTCCGTCGAATCTTCTTAGAACATTCGACAGACATCATAAGCCTTCAATGACAGATTTGACCGTAATTCGGATTTTCGGATGAATGCATTTTTTAACGAAACAAAATAAATAAATGAATTTCGGGAGTAACAAAATACATTTTTCCTTTTGGACGAAAACGAAATTCCGAAACAAAATATTTCAGTGTGCACATGTCTAGTAATAAGAGCGATTTGACGTTTGAATGTGGCTGTTTACCAACAATACTATCTTATCAGCTTGTGGTTAATAAAAAAGTGGTGTTAAGGTGCTAGAGGTATCTGGTTTTTGCTTACTATGCAGATTACCAATTATAGATCATCTGCTTTCCTAAGTGTATTATAAGAAACTTCAAAAGTGTTTGTTTTTGCAAATCATACCAACCTGGCTATATATATATATATATATATATATATATATATATATATATATATATATATATATATATATATATATATATATATATATATATATATATATATATATATATATATATATATATATATATATAAAAACGAATCTGAACACTGATTAGAAAAAACAAATCCAATGTGAAAATCAGCATGTCGCACACCAAAGATGTCACTATTTTGGAAAACACTTTATTGAGCTAAACAGACATGTTGCACATCCCTGTTTGGATACTGCCCCTCTCTGATATGCTTCACCTTTTGTGACCACGATGTCTTCAGATTTGAATCTGCATCATGTACCATTTTTGGCTCCGTAAACTTTTGTTCCAAAAAACATCACTGGTATGCAGCCCACAAATTTTTACATTGGATTTGTATGGAGTGTCAACAAGGACCTTGGCCAGCCCCTAGTGTTTCCTGAAGTGGAGGGAAGTGATTGGGGCCTTTTGGAGTGGTGAGGTCTTCGTAGATCTGAATCTGAATGTTCGTTTGATTTGTGCCACAGAAATGGAATTTCATTCACGATCTGGGACAGGTGGACAATCTATGGAAAAGAAGACTTCACTCTACTGGACTTCATCAATGCCGTCAGGGTAATATTGTGTTGCCTTATTCACGTTTCCTTATTCTGTATGTAAATTTTGTATCTTATCAGAATTTCTGTGTGATTGATCCAAACATTTCTAGAAATTATAAAGGTAAAACAAACATACAATGAAAGTCTGTGCCAATCCTCCTCCTGAGATTGTATAAAAATCGCTACTCTTCTGTTTATAGTAGGAGACCTTTGTATATATTTGTCAGTGACCTTCAGGCACTAGGTTCCTTGTGCTTCACTTTCCTTAATGAGTTCAGGTTTAGTTAGCTGTGGAGTGCTTTCCAGGTCCTGAGCCACGTGCATTGCATTTGTGCTTGCCCTGTCTCTGACTAATTTAGTAAGTAGGCCAGTTAGTTCGCTTTTTGGCCTGGTTGAAGCTCTTGGCTCTCAGGGGCCACAAATTCACGGTTCTGAGACGTATGAGGAGAGTCAGAATGCTAACATGTCTCCAAAGCCAGGTCTTAAAGAGGAACTGCAGTCTGCTCACACAATTTGAAATAAAAACATCTTTGCCATTCTGAAGCTTCCCTCCAACCACTTTGCATATTTTATATATACTGTGATTCTGTACTTGCCAAATATGCTGCAGAAATCTCCCTCTACTGAGTCTGGCTGCAACCATTTTAACTGTGGGCAGCTGAAGCTACAGCCTGTTCACTTCCTGGCTTTACACAGAGGCACACCTCCAGCTCTGCAGCTCTCATTGGCCCTTTTATAAATTGCCCCTCCCTTCATGACAAAAACTCTCATTAGAGGGACAGAGAGAGAGAGCTGTGCATGATGTCATAAGCCTAGGCTTTTTACCAGACAAGAAACGGGAAGTGGGCTGTATAAGGTATTTACTGCTATCCAAAGTTAAAACAAGGACAGAAGGTTTAATAGCTGTAAAGTTGAAAAAGTGACTGAAGGTCTGCTTTAATTGTCCTTGTTGGAGATATCCTGGTGTTTGAGGACCCTGTGGATAAATGATTCACAGCTCTTTATAAAGCTCTGGTCACCTTTGCAGACCATGTCATACAACCTGCTGTTGTGACTATGTCAATCTGCCAAGAAGAGTCTCTTGAGGCTTTCAGTCTCTCAAGGCTTTCACAGGGGAACGCCTTTTCTGGTAATACCTGGACATCTTTATGAAGGAAATCATGGGGGGGGGGGGGACTACAGTGGGTAAAAAGCCCTTTTAGCCCAAAAAAAAAGGCAATAATTTTAGTGGCAAAACCCCTGCTTCTAAAACTGAAAAGAGCCCAGTTTCGTTTCATTTTAGGCATCCAAGGCCAAACCTAGACGATTTCTGGTTCTCTTGAGGACCAGGGTCTTTTTTTTTCTTCTTCTTCTTTCTTCTTTCTTCTTCTTTCTTTTTCCTTGTCCAACTTCTAAACATTCTAAAGAGATTTATGGTGCGTGATGTTTGACTTTATCGTCAGTCTGACTCTTTGTTGTTCCCAAAGATCCCTTTAGGGGACAGCCTGCTTCTCATTCCACTGTTGCTAGGTGAATTCCTAAGCTCGTCATTCAAGATTATGACCTCAGGGGAAATCTGAGAAAAAGATGCCCAATGTTAAGTCCATGAAGCACGAACTGATCTAGTAGAGTGAACTTTGACTGGTAAAAGGGGAACCTTCCGTGCTTCATGGACTTAACATTGGGCATCTTTTTCTCAGATTTGCAAGGCTGCTACCTGGTGTCCAATTCACACATCTGTTATGTTTTCCTAGGTGAATGTTTATGCCGATGCTCGCTTTGATCATGAGGTTCCTCAGGCAAAATCTAAAACTGGCCACAAGTATTTCTGGGCTGTGTTTTTTTTTTTTTTGGGGGGACGGTGTCAGGCAAACCTTAAAAAATATTTTTGAGCTTGGAAAGGCTTACTACGCATCTGTTTCTGTACATCACTTGTTCTAATGAATGCAGTTGATAACATTTTATATAACATTGTTTTTAGAATGATCTGTAACTATGGCAAAAAAACTCCTTGCTTCTGATACTGAAAAAAACATTGTTTACTTCCTGCATATTGTACTGACCAAAGAATTGGGGAAATTCTGCTGAGCTCTAATGTTTAAGATATGGTGGTTGTGAAATACTTGCATTACTTTACTGGTACTTTTAAAGGGAAACTTTTTCTGTTCAGTTTACCAGAGAATTTCATTTGAAACGTCTTCACTTGCCCAATTACTGTTTACCAATGACCTCTACAATATTTTTTCCCCTTACCCCTTATTAATTTGATTAATAGATTTGGTGGTGGTACAAAATAAATTGGTCGTTGTAGTAAGAAAATTTGTTAAAATGTACTAGTATGGTTCATAACGGGGTTATGCTAGGTCTGAACCTAAAACGTAATAAAAAGGTTAACAGCAAGGTTAAATCTCTTTTCCAAGTTATAATTTGATCATGTGTAAACATTTTTTTCCAGCATAATCAGTGTTCTGTATAAATGTCTTGCTATAAAATGATAGATGTAAAATGCCCATATCCCATGCATTTTATAGGAGCAGTATGGAATTGAACCAACAATGGTTGTGCAAGGTGTGAAAATGCTGTATGTCCCTGTTATGCCTGGTCATGCAAAGAGACTGAAACTTACGTAAGTATATTATAAAATTGATAGTCTAATGCCCTGTACACACGATCGGTCAATCCGATGATAACGGTTTGATGGATTTTTCCATCAGTTAACCAATGAAGCTGACTGATGGTCAGTCGTGCCTACACGCCATCAGTTAAAAAACGATTGTGTCAGAACACGGTGACGTAAAACACGACAACGTGCTGAAAAAAACGAACTTTAATGCTTCCAAGCATGCGTCGACTTGATTCTGAGCATACAAACGATCGTTTTTTTTTCTATCGGTTAGGTATCCATCGGTTAATTTTAAAACAAGTTTAACATTTTTTAACCGATGGATAAATAACCGATGGGGCCCACACGCGATCGGTTTGGTCTGATGAAAAGGGTCCATCAGACCATTCTCATCGGATTGACCAATCGTGTGTACGCGGCATTAGTGCGATACGTTTTTTCCTTCACATATTGTGACCAAACATAACTGCCTGTCCAACTCCTAGGTGCTGTGTGTACAAATATAATTCTAAAATAGTGGCTCTTTATGATATCTCTGTATGCTTTGAAATGTTGCAGACCCAGTTTGGTCACCAATTTTGAGAAATGTTAGAGATTTTCCAATTTCATTTTGCAAGTGAACTGAAGGATAAGTCAAAACTTACTAAAAACTACAATGCACATTTCTTTATTTTGGAGCCTGCAAAGCATGTCGGCAGCAATCAGCAGATTGCCGGTGCCATGTAAGTATCCTGCAGATCTGTCAGTGTGACATGAATCAACTGTCACGGAGCTCCACAGCACTGTGGTAGTTCAATGAGAACTACAAGCTGATAGCTGCAAAGGATATTGGGGCTTGTAGCTCATTCACACAGCCCTGCATGGTTGCGCTGATTTAAAAAAAAACTGACAGCTAGTACAGGGAACTTCTCCCCGTCCTGCTGTCATGTGGGGGTTGGGCATCGGCTGTAGCATTGGGAACATGTTGCGTGTTCCACCCAAAAAATTGGAACATGTAAGGTGAGTAATACTAATTGGTTGCTGGGGGGGCTAATCATCCTCAATAGTCAACTCGTATCTTAGAAAGTCCTGGATTCATTGCGTTTCTGAGACTAAAGATGCATAATGCTGTTAAAAAAAAAAAAAGTATAAGGTACAGTATAAGTACCTTGTTGGCCTAGGCCAGGGGTCATCAAACTACGGCCCTCCAGGTGTTCAGGAACTACAATTCCCATCATGCCTAGTTATGTTTGTGAATGTCAGAGTTTTACAATGCCTCATGGGAAGTGTAGTTCCGCAACAGCTGGGGGGCCGTAGTTTGAGGATCCCTGGCCTAGGCGCTAAAGCGGCCCCTGCTTCTCGATATCGCTTCTATACAAAATGGTTACTCACTGTATTATTCAAAGTGTTAAACCCTTAATGCTGAACTCCAGCCTTAGCCTGCTTTAACAGCAAACTGTGCCCATATGATATCAATAAAAATCGTATAAAGCCCACCCCCTCACTTTCTGGCTGGAGGAGATTCTCATAGTTGGAGTGCCTCAAAATCTGAGAGAGATATGTTCGTTGTCATTACTCACTTCGTTCTGAAAATGTTAGTAGTTTGGTTGGTTGTGTCTTCAATAATTCCAAAGTCACTTGCCTCCAGCAAGCATGCAGCTAGTAAAGTCAGAAGGAATGTCATAGTATTTGATTTGCATGTTTGCCCAATGACTAAGAATTATTGAAGGCAATGGAATCCTCCATATTTTCTCAGTAGATGTTTTATAAAGGGATATGCAAGCATCTATTGTCACTTTCGTTACAAAGCAAGTTGTACATTGAAATACAATAGAATGACCCGATTTCATATAATTAGATTTAATAATGAAAATGTGTTGGTTACATAATGAATTCAACTATTAAGGACGTCCTCAAGTTTCACTCACCATGTTATATATGCTCTGCGTGACCTCCACCTGCTGCACGTATAACATCAAGACAATAGCTAAATTTGTCCTCAAAGCGTCTTAGAGTGTCTTCTTACACAGAAGTTACTGCAGCCATGATTTCTGTTTTTGAGCTCATCTACGTCAGCGTGTAATGGTGGAACATAAACACGTTGTTTTACATATTCCCACAAGAAAATGTTACAGGGTGTAATGCCTGGAGATCTTGGGGGGCCAAGAGTGTAGTGCCAAGTCTTTGGGTCCAACGTTGAGGCCAATATATCATTTAGAAACCTTAGAATATGGTTATGCCAATGTGGCGGTGCTCCATCTTAAAAATTAAATCATCTTCAGAGTCTTCATTAAGTTCTGGGAAAAGCCGGTCCTTCAGCATTTCGAGACAGAAATATCCTGTAACTGTGTTTCCCCTTAAAAAAGAAATGGCCATAAATCTTTGTAACCAAAACCACACATATCGCATTCATTTTTGGTGAATGTCATTTATGCTGTACGTATGGCTTCTCAAGTCCCCTTATGTGAACATTGTGAAACAAAACTTTGACGCTTGTTTGGAACGTTGCTTCATCTCTAAAAGTTAACATCTCTAAAGCCCCGTACACGCGACCCGTTTTCCTACCAGGAAAACTGCCAAGCGAGCTTTTGGCCGGGAAAACCGTCCGTGTGTATGCTTCCTCGCAGTTTTCCCGACAGGAAAACAGCCGGGAATCCTGTCGGGAATATAGAGAACCTGCTCTCTATTTTGCCGTCGGGATTCCCGTCATTTTTATTTTCCGCCAGATCCACTACTTTCCTATGGGAAACACTGCAAGGCAGTGCCGATGGGGCATACACACGGCTGGGATTCCCGGCCAAAGCTCCATGGCAGTTTTCCTGCCGGCTTTCCCCTCTGTTTTCTCGGCTGACTTTTTACCGCCGAGAAAACCGAGCGCGTGTACAGGGCTTAAGGATCTGTCTTCCTTCATGTCGTCTAAGAGCATAAGGCAGAAATCCAAACATTTTCTTCTGTCACTTACATGAAGAGCTTGCATCAGTTGCAATCTGTATGGCAGGGGTGTCCAAACTTTTTTCAAAGAGGTCCAAATTTGATAAAGTCAACATGCGTGAGGGCCGACCATTTTGCCTGACATTCTTTGAACCATTAAAATTTGGTCTAGGTGTGTTCATTGGAGCACTAATACACTGCCCAACAAGAATTATCTTGCCTTTGTGGCTGTGTGCGAGTAAAGAGATGAGCTCAGGTGTATTATTTGGATATACTGTATTTATTGGCGTATAACACGCACCTTCACTTTAAGAGCGAAGTTTCAGGAAAACAAAATAATTTAAAAGAACTGTGATGCAAAATGAGGGTCAGTGCCCATCTGCAGCCTCACAAGTGCCCATCTGCAGACCCACCATTGCCATGAATGCAGCACCCCCAGTTACCAGGAATGCACTCACAAGCGCCAAAGATTACCTACAGGAGAATCTCCTGTTTACACGGCGGCCTCTTTAATAGAAGGTCCCACCTCCTTTTGATGGTCAGAACAGTTGTCCAATGGCAGCGCAGGAGATAGGACTTCCTATTACAGAGGCCGCCCGTAAACAGTAAATTTTCCTCCTATATGTACAGCACTCGTCCTGCCTCCTCCCTGTTCCCTCCAAGGCATCCAGCATATACATATTTTGTGGCCCCGACACTGGGAGAAAAAACAAGATATATAGATAGATATATATATATATATATATATATCTATCTATCTATCTATCTATCTATCTATCTATGTGTGTATATGTCCAAATAACCAGACGTGCCGTTCAAAGCCTCAGAAGCAAATGTCCTCTTAACCAAACATCGTATGAGGTATTGCAAGTTCTCGGCTAGCACAACGAACAGACTTGTGCAGGCTAAAAAGCCTCTTGAATTCATTGCACATTCTTCTCTGAACGGTGTGGTCGCCCTGGACCCTTCCCCTTACATAAACACCCCAATTCTTCAAGTTGTTTATACCAACAACAAATGTTCTGCCACTGGTGGAGCAATCCTGAAATGCTGTCGAAACTGCATTGTTAATACAGACTCCATTTTGCTAAATTGGAGAACACAAATGTCTTCTGTTGCATAGACTCCATCTTGTTAGCGACTGAGGTTAGCATCTATTTGGGCACTAGTAGTGGTATCTAGCAGCCCTCATTTTAAATTCTAGGCCATGCTCGATCACGTAGTACAGGTTTTATTCATTGGCGGTGCGTGGGTTCCACAGATATTGTTTTTAAATTGTGTCATTATTTGTGAAACACACTGTACAATGGATCTTTTGGTGTTCTAGCATTTTTTGGCTGCAGCACAATATTTAGATGTCACCTGCTGGTCAAGTCTGATTTTGTGTGTGTGTGTGTGTGTGTGTGTGTGTGTGTGTTTTTATTTTTTTCAATCTATTTATTCTTTTATGTTTTTTTGTTTCATTCCCTGTATAGAATGCACAAGCTTGTGAAACCAGGAGCCGATAAAAAATATGTCGATCTGACGGTGTCTTTTGCCCCTGAATCAAATGAAGATGAGGATTTACCTGGACCTCCTGTGAGATACCACTTTAACCAAGAGAGCAATTAATGGCACAAGTGCGGGTGTTATCTTTAATGTGTTGGTACTACTTGTCACATCTAGGTGAAGCCTTAATGAAGAGAAACAAGTGGAAGTAGTGATTTGCACTAATATTTTGCATAACAAAGACTGCATATATAGTGTCTCCTTCATACTTTCTTGTACTTTTTTTTTTTTTTTTTTTTTCTTTGTTACCAGTGGACTGGAATACAAAATATTTTGGATGCAATACTCCATGCTATAACCCCAAAAAAAGATAAATGAATAAAAAAAAGAATGGAGGACCAAGAAGACTATTTTCAAGTTCACCTTATTGTACCTCCTTTTCTGCAATGATAAGTGGAAGAATATTGTATATATTAGTACTAATAAGTCTGTGTGCCTTGCAGTAGGTTTATCTAAATATGCACACACGAGAGCTCTCTGCTTTGTATGTGTGTATGTATGTATGTATGTATGTATTTGTGATTTGTTTAAACTAATATGTATCTATTTCATATGTACTCTGTTTCCTGAATGTGAAATGTAAGCCCCTCTTCTTTTGATATTGCTACCTTTTAGGGGGAACTTTTCCAAACCGGAAACAGTGTAAGTGAGATAATGTAACCTTTGCTTTAATGTTATAAGCAGAGTTACTGATCTATACAATGCCTTAGTATCTTAAGATGTGAGCAAGTAATGTAATGTTGGTCTGTAAGTTTGACCGTTAAGTATGTTTCTGCATAACATGCCCCCTTTATCTAGGTTTTCCAGTGTTTTTGATAAATGCTTAAGTTTTAGTAGAGCTTATATTTACATAGATAACATGCACTTCTTGGTAATGGAAGACCATTAGCCAATCGGGGCCATTGGTGTCGGCATACATTGCGCCTTCAGCTGGCTGCTAAAATATGATAGGAGCTGTGCTGCATCAGCCCACAAGCTTTTGCTGCCTTCAGCTTTGTTGGTCTGTTAGGTCTTTTGTTCTGAGTTATTCAGCACTGGTACATACTGTAATTGTTTCAGTTAAAATTTAAAACTTATTTTTTGTGGTCAGTACAAGTCTTGCCTTTTAAGAGGACTGTTTTTTTTTTACTTTCTTTAAACATGTCACATTTAATTCCTCCATTACAGGACCAGTAAACCTAAACTGCAGTGTGAATTGTACAAAAGAACAATTTTATATATGTAGTATTTATAGATGTATGGTACTTTGCAAAAGTTTTAGGCAGGTGTGAAAAAATGCTTTAAATTGAGAATGCTTTCAGAAATATACGAAATGGAAAGTTAAATGAACAATAGAGAAATTCAAATCAATATTTGAGGTGTCCACCCTTTGCCTTCAAAACGGCATCAATTCTTCTAGGTACACTTGCACACAGTTTTTGAAGGAACTCGGCAGGTAGGTTGTTCCAAATATCTTGGAGGACTAACCACAGATCTTCTCCGGATGTAGGCTGCCTCAAATCCTTTTGTCTCTTCATGTACTCCCAGACAGATTTTTAGATGTTAAGATTGGCCTCTGTGGGGGCCAAACCATCACTTCCAGGACTCCTTGTTGTTTATGACATTGGTTGTATCTTTGGGGTCGTTGTCCTGCTGCAAAATAAATTTGGGGCCAATCATTAATGGTTTGACCCCCAAAGAGCCCTGATCTCAACATTATGGAGTCTGTCTCTCCTGAGTTTACATGAAGAGACCGAAGGAATTGAGGCAGCCTACATCCACAGAAGATCTGTGGTTAGTTCTTCAAGATGTTTTGAACAACCTACCCGTTGAGTTCCTTCAAAAACTTTGCAAGTGTACCTAGAAGAATTGATGTCTTGAAGGCAAAGAGTTGTCACACTAAATATTGATTTGGATTTCTCTTCTGTTCATTATCTTTCCATTTTGTTAATTGATAAAAAATAATCTATTAACACTTCTATTTCTCAAGGCATTTTTTCACACCTGTCTAATGCTAGCCTTACACCAGTCGGTTGGAAAAAAAATTGTTCAAACCCATTTTCGAAAAACAAACACATGGTCGTGAGAGCAAACGATATTGTCATCATTTAATGGCCAAATTTTGAGCGATAAATTGTTCAGTGGACATAAATGAATCAGTTTATCGTGTTTTGCTTCTGGGTCACATATGCATAGTACCAACAGTTACATTTTTAACAGGCGAGAAACACATTAACCTTTCAATGTATCATCCATTCGACAGTTTTCCAAACTTGTCCTTGGATTTTTTTTTTTGGGTCAAAGACGTCACAACCGACTTTAGATTTGTGCCCATTAACTTGATGAAAAATGAACAAACTGCCCAAATGGTATATTTTCAAATGATTTTTTTGTCTAGTGTATGGTCATCATAAGACGTTTGCACAGTACTGTACATTTCAGGTGCTTTACAGGAATTAAGGGACTCTTTCGTGAAAACACAAAACCTATGTTTTTTCAACTATCCTGCTTATTGTTATAGTAAATTATTTTAAAGCCAAACTCCAGGAATGCAGCATTTTTGTAAAAAGTGCAAGCATACTATGAGTTAAGTCCAATGAGGTGCATGCCACCTTGTGAACTTCTCTTTAATTTACAGCTGACAGGTTTATAGCACTCTAGACAGATGGCTTCTTGAGCTCTAACCATGGACGTTCTGGTCTTGGCTCCTTCAAGTCCAGAATTAATGCAGCCACTGTGCCTGCTTCTCCCCTACTTCTGCCCAATCACAAAAGCCTTTGTATTATGTGAACTCATTCACATACTGCTCATGGTGGAGGCGCATTATGGTCCTTTTCCCTTGGGTGCTAAAGAACTTGTTCTGGATTTTCCTTGCAGTAGAAAGTCGGTGACAGTAGAGTAGATTCTCCAGTGCAGTTAGTTTAATGAGCAGCTCTTAAAGTACACATTATAAATCGGTGACATGTGCTAATGTACTGTATGCTCAGCCATAAAGGGAACTTGTACCAAGAAATACAGTATATGGAAGCTGAACGCCTTCTAAACATGATGGTTGATTTGCTGTCTCTGTGTTCCACATTTTCAGTCACTGGCATGTAATAAGCATAAAGATAGTGAAATTAGAAGAACTAAGTTATTTGTTTTCTGGGTGAGTGTACTGAGAGCATTGTGCTAGTATTGCAGCCAAGAACTAGAGTTTTTTTCAGATGTAGATATAGAGTAGGACAGCTACTGTTTTTTCTCTAGGACAGGTTTCCTTCGAAGTAGTCAAAAACTTGGACAATGGAAACTTAAGCCTAGTACATGCTATTTATTTATTTTTTTCCGTTCAACCCAGCGGGCTGAATGGGGGAAAAAAAAGAGATTTTTAATACAGCTTACCTGTAAAATCTTTTTCTTGGAGTACATCACGGGACACAGAGCGGCATATTCATTACTATATGGGTTATATGGAGTACCTTCAGGTGATGGACACTGGCAATCTCAAAAACAGGAAGTGCCCCTCCCTATATAACCCCCTCCCATAGGAGGAGTACCTCAGTTTTGTAGCAAGCAGTATGCCTCCCAAAATGGTCCCCAAAAGAGGGGTGGGAGCTCTGTGTCCCGTGATGTACTCCAAGAAAAAGATTTTACAGGTAAGCTGTATTAAAAATCTTTTTCTTTATCGTACATCACGGGACACAGAGCGGCATATTCATTACTATATGGGATGTCCCAAAGCAATGCTTACAATGAGGGGAGGGAGAACATCTTCCTAAGACAAAAGGATTTAATTTGGAGATATACTCAAATCATAATAAATCCAACTTATTTGAGAAAAAATAATTTTAAATTTAACTCAAAAGGAAGCCCCCCGGAATCCGAGGGTCTCAAACTGCAGCCTGCAGCACTGCCTGCCCAAAGGCTGTATCAGTATTCCTTCTTACGTCCAACTGGTAGAATTTTGTAAACGTGTGGACAGAAGACCAGGTTGCCGCTTTGCAAACTTGAGCCATAGAGATCTGGTGGTGTGCTGCCCAGGAGGCGCCCATGGCCCTAGTAGAATGAGCCTTTAATGATAACGGAGGAGGCAACCCCTTCAAGCCGTAGGCCTGAGTGATTAACTGTTTAATCCACCTCGAGATGGTGGATTTTGCAGCTGCCTGCCCCTTCTTGGGCCCATCCGGTAAAATGAACAACACATCTGTTTTCCGGATCTTCTCTGTAGCTTTAAGATAGGCCTTCATGGCCCTGACAATATCCAAGGTATGCAGCAACCCTTCCTTTCTGGAAGTAGGTTTAGGAAAGAAGGATGGTAATACCAAATCCTAGTTTAGATGAAAACTGGATATAACCTTCGGTAGGAAGGAAGGATGAGGGCGGAGAACGACCTTGTCCTTATGAAAAATAAGATATGGTTCCTTACAGGATAAGGCTGCCAGTTCTGATACTCTTCTGGCGGAAACTATGGCGACCAAAAATACTAACTTCCTTGTCAGTAAAACCAAAGGAATTTCAGCCAACGGCTCAAAAGGTTGTTTCTGTAAACTTGACAGAACAAGATTTAAATCCCACGGACAAAGCAGGGATTTAACTGGAGGATTAATACGTAAGACCCCTTCAAGGAAGGTCTTAACTAGCGAGTGGGTGGCCAGCGGCCGCTGAAACCACACTGACAAAGCTGAAATCTGTCCTTTGATTGTGCTTAATGCCAGTCCTTTATCCACTCCTAGCTGGAGAAAACTTAATACTCTATCGATGGTAAACTTGCGAGAAAGCCATCGCTTGGACTCACACCAGCCTACATAGGCCTTCCAGACCCTGTAATAAATCACCCTAGAGACCGGTTTCCTGGCTCTGATTAGGGTAGAGATTACTTTCTGAGACAGACCTCTACCCCTGAGAATCAGGGATTCACCTTTCAGGCCGTCAAATTTAGATGCCGTAAGGCAGGGTGGAGGATCGGACCTTGCGATAGCAGGTCTGGCCGTAGAGGAAGAGTCCAAGGGTCTCCCACTACCATCTTTAGGATTAGTGAATACCATGCCCTTCTGGGCCATGATGGAGCTACCAGGATGAGTGGTATGTGCTCCACCCTGATCCTGCGTAGTAGGCGGGGTAGTAACTGGAGCGGGGGAAAAGCATAAAGTAGTTTGAACTGATGCCAAGGGCAAACCAGCGCATCGGTTCCGCAGGCCATCGGATCCCTTGATCGGGATATGAACCTGTCTAGCTTCTTGTTGAGTCTTGATGCCATGACGTCCACGTCCGGCACTCCCCATCTCTGGCAGAGTGTCTGAAAGACCTGTGGATGTAGAGACCATTCCCCCGGCAACAGAGTCTGGCGACTTAAAAAGTCCGCCTGAAGGTTGTCCACTCCTGGAATGAATATTGCCGATATGCAGGGCACATGAGCTTCTGCCCATAGGAGAATCAAGCTCACCTCTCTCTGAGCGGCTTGACTCTTGGTTCCCCCTTGGTGATTTATGTATGCCACTGCCGTGGCATTGTCCGATTGAATTCTCACCGGGAACCCCTGCAACTTGGATGTCCGAGCCCTGAGGGCTAGTCGAGCAGCTCTGAGCTCCAAGATGTTGATGGGCAACTGCTTCTCTGGCTTTGCCCAAGTGCCTTGGCGAGTGCAACCATCCAAAATTGCTCCCCAGCCTGTTAGGCTGGCGTCTGTGGTTACTATCTTCCAAGCCACTGGGCTGAAAGACTTCCCCTTCAGTAGATTCTGAGGGTCTAACCACCAACACAGACTTTGTCGGACTCTTGATGAGAGCGGCAAAGGTATATCTAAGGCCTGTGGCCTCCTGCTCCATGCTGACAGGATGGCTGCCTGCAGGATGCGAGTGTGGCTCTGGGCGTACGGTACCGCCTCGAATGTGGCCACCATCTTGCCTAGTAACCGCATACATAGGCGAACAGTTGGTTCCTTCTTGCTTAGAACCAGTAGGATTGATTCCTTGATGGCTTTGACTTTTATCAGAGGCAGAAACACCCTCTGTTGTTCTGTGTCTAATCTCATGCCGAGATATTCCAACTGCCTTGTGGGCTGGAATGCTGATTTTTCTCGATTTAGGACCCAGCCGAACCTCTCGAGGTACTGAACTGTGAGGGCCACTGCTCGTTCCAAGCCAGGAGACGAGTGATCTATGACTAGGAGGTCGTCCAGGTATGCTAGGATCGTGACCCCTTGAATCCTTAGATTGGCTAGGATTGGAGCTAGGACCTTCGTGAACACCCGGGGGGCCGTAGCCAACCCGAAGGGAAGCGCCATGAATTGGAAATGACGTAGAGCCACCGAGAAGCGTAGAAATCTTTGATGTGGCTGGTAAACTGGAACATGAAGGTAAGCATCCTTTATGTCTATGGATGCCATAAAATCGTCCTTCTGAAGTGCGGCAACTGCTGACCGCACGGATTCCATCCGAAATGAGCGGACCTTTTAGGTATGCATTCACCATTTTTAAGTCCAAAATTGGCCTGACATCGCCGTTGGGCTTTGGGATGATGAATAGGTTGGAGTAGAAACCTAGCCCCTGTTCTTGGACTGGTACCTCTACTATTACCTCCTGAGAGAGTAGATGATTCAATGCCGCTATTAATGCGGCTCCCTTCTTCGGATCGTTTGGTACTCTTGACTCCTGAAAATGAGGAGGAGGAAACTTTAGGAAGTCTAGTTTGTAGCCTGTAGCCACGGAGGACCGTACCCATCTGTCGGGAATGCTGGCCTCCCAAACCTCTGCAAAGAGACGCAGTCTTCCCCCCACCTTCGAGGGTGGGGGCGCCCCTTCATAAGGCCGGCTTGGGGGCTGGCTTGCGAAACCACTGCTTCTTGCCTGCGCCGGCCTGTCCCTGCGACTTGTTAAAATTTGATCTTGCAGGAGGCCGTCAATACTGTTTGGTATTGGAGGGCCCCTGCCCAGGGGAGTACTGTCGTTTAAACGCAGGCCCCCGAAACTTCTTCTTGGTGGGCAAGAGTACTTTTTCCGCTTGAAATGGTCTGGATGTATTTGTCCAGGTCTTCTCCGAAGAGTCGTCCTCCATGAAAGGGGAACCCTACCAGGAGCTTCTTGCATGGGGGCTCTGCCTCCCAGCTCTTTAACCATAAGAGTCTTCTCATATGGATAAGGGATAACGATAAACGTGACGCTTGCTGGATCGAATCCTTAATCTACCGTAAAGCGTATGGCCCTAGGGACGTCCGAAAATTCTTCTGCCTGCTGGGCAGGAATAAGTTTAAGCATCTGCTTAGCTTGATCCGATAATGCTTGTGCAACCCCAATTGCAGCCACAGCTGGCTGCACTACTGCCCTTGCAGTAGTGAAGGAGGTTTTAAGTAGCGTTTCCAAGCGTTTATCAACCGGATCCTTGAACACCTGTATGTTTTCTACAGGGCATGTTAAAGATTTGTTAACACATGAGATGGCTGCGTCTACAGCCGGGGCTGCCCATCTCTTGGAAAATTTCTCTTCCATAGGATATAAGGCAGAGAATCTTTTTGGTGGTACAAAGATTCTATCTGGCTTGGCCCAATCTTGGAACATAACCTCCTCTAGTAGAGGATGGATCGGAAAAACCGCATTGGTTTGAGGCGCTCTTAGTGAGCCCAAAGCTGAGACCGTTGATACTTGGAGATCTGGTACTGGCAAGTTGAACGTCCTATGGACCAAGTCTGTTAAAACTTGAACCCACCAGCTCTCCCCTTGGGAGGCTGCGCCAGACTCCTCCGTACCCGGATCCTCGATCCCTGAACCTACTTGGTCCTTGTCCAAGAGGTCTTCCCATTCCCCTGCGGAAGGGACCTCCTCATCTGAGGGTTCACGCTCGGGCGACGGAGATCTATTCCGTTTTCTGCCCCGCATAGCCTTGGCTATCATTTTTTCCATTCTTTTTTCCATCTCCTTTAGAGAGGTGGACAGTACCTCGTCCGTGACCACCCTAGGGTTGGACTGACCCGTGCCAGCTCCAGATCTCGATGGTCCCACCAAGGTTCCCTCTGGGGAAAGTAGCGGCATGCCTTTGTCTGAGACCTCAGACCCTCTGGGGGAATCCCCACCTCTTGTACCCTCTAAGCCAGACGCCATGGTACAATACTGAGGTACGCCCGCTACTTAACGGTGTTTGGGAAAATAAATAGTTGTTGCCCAAAACCTTCTGGGGAAAAAATGCCTTCTTTCCTATTAACTTGTTTTTTTTTTTTTTTTTTTTTTTTAAAACCAAAGAAAGAAAAACAATTCTGTCCCCCTTTAGTAGTATTTGCCAAACAAAAAACTGCTGAAAAAGAAACCCTATCTTTAGGGTAAAAGACAGTCTTTGAAGACTGTAATTCCTTTTACCTACAGGCCCGCCCTTCCCCTTCAGAAAACGGCGCGAAATTGCGCCCATATCACGGGGACGCGCGCGCCCGCCGGCGGGGGGGGGGGTGGTGCAGGGGGCCCACGAGGAGGTCAGAGGCTGATCCTGCCGTCCAGGCCAGGATCCACAGAGCGGCATCTTTTCCTGCAGCAACCGCCTGGACCTCTCTGAGCAGGCTTGCAGGTAGGAGCATTCACTCCCTTTCATAAGAAACCTCAGTAGATTCCCAGGGGCTTCTCTTAGAGAGAATTGTCACTAAACACACAGGCCCTTTTTCAATGCTTTCTAGCACAGTTGCAATACTACCAGGGAGGTCACGATTATGGGGAATATATACATACAGTCATCCTATCCTAAGATATGTGACTCACCTTGCCAGATGCAGCGCATAACCATAGGCATGTCCCACTGTGACCTTCCCCCAGGAAAAACCTGCTGCGAACCAAGTTCCGCAAGTTTCCCTTCACTTACCTGCTCCATGCCGCAGGACTTTGCACAGCAAGAGGTCCAATCTTCCCCCATCTCCGTGGGGCGTCTAGACCTTCAGGCCCTGGGTTCCTATGAAGGATCCACTGTCCTGGGCCCATACAGCACTCTGGCAACAGAAACATTAGGCCCCCAAAGGTTTCTAAGTTCTGGGCCCAGGGTCCAGCTCTCTGTGACAGAAAGCATTATGGGCTATACCCCAATGGTTTGGGGTCCGGTTGCTGACCACTTTAGCACTGAGGCCTTTGGACAGAACCGGTTAGCCCACCTTAATCCCAAGGATGTGGAGGCAAGCTAAACCATGACCAACACCTAAGACACTGGCGTAAAAACTGAGGTACTCCTCCTATGGGAGGGGGTTATATAGGGAGGGGCACTTCCTGTTTTTGAGATTGCCAGTGTCCATCACCTGAAGGTACTCCATATAACCCATATAGTAATGAATATGCCGCTCTGTGTCCCGTGATGTACGATAAAGAAAAACTGAAGAGCTTTGGGGGAGCCAATGTACTAACTATGCAATGTTGGTACATCGATCTGCCACTCTGAGCTCCTGTGTTTTGACAGGGGGATAGCACCCCCCACCAGAACACACCGGTCAGCTCACTTGGCTGACAGCGCTGATTGGATGCTGATCTGCAGACCTTTTTCGACCATGCCTCTTCAACAGAAGCTTCTGTTGGACTGGCTGCCATACACAAGTTGAATGTCTGCTGGTTTCTATTGAACTGGCTGATGCTCCCCTTGTGTACAGCCCTTAAAGCGGAGTTCCGGCCACAATTTCACTTTTTATATATAAATACCCCTGTAATACACAAGCTTAATGTATTCTAGTAAAGTTAGTCTGTAAACTAAGGTCCGTTTTGTTAGGTTGTTACAGCATTTAGACACTTTATAAAATAGAAATAGACTGGGGCCATCTTAAGTGTGGGCATCATGAAGCCAGACTGTATGACTTCCTGGATTTCAGCCTTGCAGATCTCGCACATGCTCAGTGCTGCACAAGCAGTGTAATAGGTTTCAGATCAGGTTTCAGCACCTGTACTGTCCAAGTCACATGATTCTTCGAGACTGGGGAGTGCACAGACTCCTGGAAAGTTACACCCACTACATTCCCAGGAGTCTGTGCGGTGTAGGTTAGGAAGCTTAAGCACCTAGGTGCAGGAAGTGGGAAGATTAACTATTCTGCCTAGCAACAACACTTTGAAGGCATCTAAAAAAAAAAAAAAATTCTTAAAGGACTAATGACATTTTTTTAAAACTACTGATGTAATGTTATATTTATGGGTGGAACTCCACTTTAAGTATGCAGTGAAAAAACTGCAGAGAGACAGACTTTTTATCTTTAGTAAAAACTACAGGTCACAATGATCAGATGTAGGCAGCTGATCTTAAATGCATATCTTAACATTTTGTGTAAAAGTTGAGGTAGACCCTATCCCTTCCACTCCCTAAGCCTCGCTTTCAATACTTTCTAGTATTGGGTGGTAAGTTTCTTGAGCCAGAAGGGTTGGGGGCAAGCTTGCATTTACAATAAAGCTGAGGCTGAGTTCACACCTCCGACGGATGCAGCAAGGGTCTGGTGTGTCCTTGTTCTCCGTTTCAGAAACACATTTTTGCCTAAATTCGGCCCCGAAATGGCGCCAAAGACACACAAGACTCCTGTGCAAGCCGCTCCACACGCAAGATATGTGAACTGGCTCCATATAGAGCAGGTCACAATCTCCTGTCGTGTAAATTGGATGCAGGAAAACCTATATCTAATTTGCATAGGTGTGAACCCAGCCTAAAAGTTTCACTATAATCTCCGCTGACTATAAAATTATGATATTTTTTTTTAAATGTGGTTTTCGCCAATGGTAGACTTTATTTTTTTTTTATTATTCTTATGCACAGTTTGGATTACATATGTCTGCAGGTTTATAGAAAGCAGGCCATAGATATGTAATGACACTTTTATAGAAAAAGTCATTATACAAAATAAGGTTAAAGAGCAAGTAAACAATGATGGGTTTCACTTCTTCTTTATTCCCCTTCTAAGTAAAAGCATAATCGACTAGTAATCATTGCATACTAGCTGATTATGTTACACTTGCCTTCAAATGAAGCCTGCAATGTCCATCTTCACCCCTCTTCCTTCTGGAGCCATGGACTCCGGGTCTGTGACTGGCCAGAGTCGCGTAACGTCACTCGCGTGAGAGCCAACGGTCATGGCACAGGCCCTAGAGAAACCCTTTCTTTAGTGCACATGCGCTGATGACGTTGGCGCAAGCGTATATGGTAAATATCTCCTAAACCATACAGGTTTAGGAGATGTTTCCAGTACCTACAGGTAAGCTATATTATAGGCTTATCTGTAGGTAAAAGTGGTGTGTAAAGGGTTTACGACCACTTTAAAAGTAGTTTGATAAAGTAAAAGGTAACAGTTAAACAGCTATTACCCACATATTTTTTCTGGATTTGAGCAGCCCTTTTATAAAAGTCACGTGCATTTTAGAGTTACTGGTTCTTTGTATTTAAATATACGATTCAGTACAAGAACAGTAGAGAATCTGGTATTTTGACTGCCATTGTTCATCTCCTTCTGAAAATACCGACTCTCGCTTTCTGTGGCTGAAAGCACTGGAAATAAATGCAACGATGTCAGCATGACAATTGGGCAACTGGTATGTTTAGACATAGAAATCCTGAGTGGCAGCCTCTGTGTTTCTCTTATAAGCTCAGTCCTTGACTGCTGTAATTCATGACCTGTTCTGTGCAGACAATAAGCAGATTGCCATGATTTACCGGAGTGCAACTGAACTAAATTATTTGCATTTCTTTGCTAATTGAAAGACACTGACAGCTGGTATCTTACTAGTTTTTGTCTAGTATTTAAATGGTTACTCTTTGTAACTAGCACATTGTGGTTGCTGTTTTAATTGCTTGTCACTTGAATTTAATCAATTTTTTCACTACTGGAACAGTCCAGGGATTCAGCATGGAAAGCAGATACATGAGCCAGAGACTATCATTTAATATCTGTGTTCCTTGAATTGTTATTATTTTTTTGTATTATTATTATTTCCTTTGTGCTCAGGGGTGTCCGTTGCCATATGCAAGCAAGACCATTGCAACAATGACAAGTCTGCAGCTAAAAAAAAAAGTGTTTTTAAATATGTAATATTTTGGTTGAAAGACTGCCTTTTTCAGTACATAGTACACCTAAGGTAGTCAATTATTTGAATAAAAGAACAGCAAATATATTCTAACTGTTCAGAGTAGTTCTTGCATAATTACCTATATCGCCAGTAAAATGTATATATGTAGGATATTTTCAGCTAAAAATGTTGAGATGCATTGCTGTGTGTTTAAAAACAAAATAATAATTTTACTCGCCTAGGTGGATGCAGCATCAGTCCCCTGCTGCTCTAATGCCGCGTACACACGATCAGACATTCCGACAACAAAACTGGATTTTTTTTTCTGACGGAATGTTGGCTCAAACTTGTGTTGCATACACACGGTCACACGAATGTTGTCGCAAATTCAGAACGTCAAGAACACGGTCACGTAAACAAGTACAATGAGCCAAGAAAAATAAAGTTCAATGATTCCAAGCATGCGTCAAATTGATTCTGAGCATGCGTAGGATTTTTGTGCGTCGGAATTGGCTACAGACGATCAGAATTTCCGACAAGAACCTTTTGTTGTTGTAAAAATTGAAAAACCAGCTCTCAAACATTTGTTGGAAATTCCGACAGCAAATGTCCGATGGAGCATACACACGGTCGGATTTTCCGACAACAAGCTCACATCGAACATTTGTTGTCGGAAATTCCTGGATCAGCCTGGATCAGCTTTATTTAGCTGTTCATAATAGTATCCTGGAAGCGATGACATGGCATCACTTCAGGTTTACTTGGAAACAATCTGTGTAATTTTTTTGAAAATTAAAAGCATTCAAAAGCACCGATCTTGGTGTTTTGAATGTTTTTTAAGTGCACAGGAGGTATTTGGGTCTTTATAGCCCCCGAATCTCTCCATAAAAAATACCTGTCGCATGCCTATTGCTGTCACAAGGATGTCTACATTCCTTTTGGCAGCAATAAAAGTGATCACATTTTTTATATATTTTTTTTTAAAATGTAAAGTGCCCCTATGCTTGCGTGCGCCGTTCCCGCATGCATGCAAGCAACGATTGTGCCACACGTGAGGTATTGCTGCAAATTTTAGCTTATGCCAGAAAAGACCCAGTTTCCCTGCATCCAATTCACATGTGTGACCAGCTCTCACGGTTCCGGAGTGAATTGCACAGGAGTCCTATGCATCTTCTGGTCTGTTTCAGGTCTGAATTCAGCCACAAATTTGGACCGAAATCGGACCTAAAACTATGAACAGGGACGCACAGGACCCCTGCTGTGAGACAATCCGTACAGTAGTTTGAAGCCAGCCTTCCGGAAAACCTGCAGGACTTTCCTGCCACGTCACCACCTTACAGATCTGTTGTGGTAAGGCTATGGCTTTTTCTGCCCAAAAAGTGGCTAAGGTCCTGGGTACATCTTTCTCCATAATTTTTTGTAATTTCTAGAAGAACCTTCTGAGGCCCAGGGAATAAAATGATCCTTCAGTGTTAGAAGGATCAGGGTAAAAAGGATGGGAAGACCATGTCCTGTGCTAGGTGAAATCTAGATACCACATTATATAAAAACACCATGTCTACATGCAGAATAATTTTGTATAGGAATATGGTACAAAATAATTCTGCCTGCACACCGCTCCAGCCATATAGAAAACAACTGGTTTATGTTGTACAGGCCACAACACCCATGTGAATGAGTCCCAAAAGCTCATTTACACACAGAGCTTTATTTATTACTCCACTGCAGCTTTATCTTTTACATGTAGCAGGAATTTTGTAAGTTATGTTGTTTGTGTCCACTAATAATGATTTTATTGTTTTTTTTTTGTGAAATGAAAATGACACAGGTATTTGAAAACTCACAGGAAAAAAGCAGCAAAACAGTTAAAAAAAAAAAAAAAAATGGGTAAATGCACATAAAAATGCAAGTGACTGCATATCTGTTTTTTACCTGCATATTTTATTCTCACAAGTGTGAATCGGTCCTAAGGGATTTAAAAGAATAAATGATAATGCAGTGATCTGCTTTCCAGAAGGATCTTGTCACTGTCTGGTTTTTAAAAGTCCAAAACCTTACCCAAGCCTAAAAGGGATCCTTGTTACTCTGTAGCCATAAGAAGTATGTTTTCCATACCTTGAGGTAATTGGTGGATGTTACCTTCTTATGACTAGCTAGTATAGTTGAGATAACTCTTGGATTCACCTTTTTTTTCTTTTCAGTAGTTTCCGTTCAGTAACCAGGCTGCCAATTTTAGAGTCTGTTGGTTGAATGGAAGTGCTTGATGGCTTGCAGCACCCTCACATTGGACTATGCTAGTCCCAGGTGCCCTCCACCACAGTGTATTACAAGATGGTTCCCATCCAGGTAATCTGCAGCTGTTGGAGTGGATGTTAAACTTAGCCTTTGAAGAGGTACCCTTTGTTATTCCACCATTCAATGCTTGAACAGATCTGGTGGAGTAGAATAATATCTGCATCTAAAGAGTCCTCGCTTTTCATATTCGTGTGTCAAGAAGAAATTTTGACCTGTCTCTTATGTAGTTGTACAGAGTACTGCCAACGTTGGTCTAATCACTTAAATGAGTTTTGTATTTTGTGGCTTGTACCTCAATTTCTGGTAAAAAAAAATTGTTTGTTTTTCCCAAATCCATTAGATATCTAAAGCGTTTACTGTGCAAGATTCAGTTGTAATTTCTGTAGGTTTAGGATATATCACATTTATAAACACTTGCAAGTAAAAACCCTTCACTGAAAATTCACCTCATACAACTTGGAAATGTTAACATGTCCTTCTCTCAGTCAGTGCGACTGAGAGAAGGACATGCACATCTTGAAGTACATCAAGGCAATGAAAGAAATCTCCTAAAAACTGGAGCCACACAGAGGGGCATAGACACAGCATTCTGGCTGAGATGAGCGGCTGAGACTACCTTACAGAGGAAGTTCTGGGTCTCAAAATCAAGGTCTTGCCCTTGTGTAAAACCAGAAAGGACTCTGCAGCAGTGGTTCTCAACCCTGTCCTCAAGTACCCCCAACAGGCCATGTTTGAAGGTTTTCCATTAATTTACACAGGTGCTTTAAATAAGAGTCAATGGCTTGGTATTCTGGACAGCTAGTTTTATCTAAAGCCTCATACACACAATTGAACTTCAGACAAACTTTTCCATGGATTTTTAATTCGAAGGGCGTTGGCCGTGAACTTGGTATGCATATACACGGCAGGACTTTTTCAGCCAACAAACATGAACGTAGTGACGTAATTGATGTACTACGTGGTTTTTCTGCTCTTTAGTGCCACCCTTTGGGCAACTTCTGCTATTGCTGGTTGATCTTTTGCATTGGTTCTGAGCATGTGTGCTTGTACTTTCGACTTCTGTACACATGATCGGACTTTGCTCCATCTGACTTTTGTTGCTGGGAAGTTTGTCTGTTTGCGGAGCGAACATTTGTCCTATGAAAACCGAAAAAGTTTGTCCAATGTACCATACATGCAGTTGGATTTTCTGAAAAACCTGGTAATTTTAAAGTTTGTTAAAGTCTGATCGTGTGTATGGGCCTTTAGAGAAATTCCCAAAACATGTCCTGTTGGGGGTACTTGAGGACAGGGTTGAGAACCACTGCTCTGCAGTACAAGAATACCAGCTGTAACACTTGCATTTTAGAGATGATGGATTGCAATGAGGAACGCAACCTTTGAGTAAGAGCGGAAAGGCGAAAGCCTCTGGTTCGAAGGGCAGTTTTTGAGATGCTAAGCAAACCAGGTTCAGATTCCTCAGGAGGGGGAACAACGTGAGAGGCTCTGTACAAGGGTTTTAATTAAAGAAGGTGAAGTTGGCAGTCTTTAAAACCTATAAATAAAAGGGTAATCCCTGTGCTAACGGAGAACTATACACCTTCTTACACCCTCCTGCTGCAAACAAACATCCCCTAGTAGTGTTTATGAATCATAAAAATAATATACAGAATATACTAGCAGTATATCAACTCTAGACTTAACATAATAAAGTGCCAAAAATTTAAATTTCATAATTTATTTCCCATCAAAAAACAAATGCATGAAGCAAGTGTAAAAATAAATCCTTTTTCAAATCCTAAATTTTAAAAAAAATCTCTAAACAGTCTGGGCCAGATCCACGAAGCAGTTACGCTGGCGTATCTTTTGATACGCCGCGTAACTGCTAGTTTGCTCTGGCGTATCTTTGTTTTGTATCCACAAAACAAGATACGCCTGAAGCTGGGCTAGATCCGACTGGCGTACGTCCTAGTACGCTGTCGGATCTAAGGTGCATATTTACGCTGGCCGATAGGTGGCGTTTCCGTCGATTTCCACGTCGAGTATGCAAATTAGCTAGATACGGCGATCCACGAACGTACGTCTGGCCGGCGCATTTTTTTACGTTTCCATAAGGCTTTTTTCGGCGTATAGTTACCCCTGCTATATGAGGCGTACTCAATGTTAAGTATGGCCGTCGTTCCCGCGTCGAAATTTTGAAAATTTTACGTCGTTTGTGTAAGTCGTTCGCGAATAGGGCTTTGCGTAGAATGACGTTCACTTCGTAAACATTGGCTTGTTGCGGGTTAATTTCTAGCATGCGCACTGGGATACCCCCACGGACGGCGCATGCGCCGTTCAGAAAAAACTTCATTTACGTCGGGTCAAGACGTATTACCATGAAACACGCCCCCATCTCATCCATTTGAATTGCGCGCCCTTACGCCGACACAGATACACTACGCCGCCGTAACTTACGGCGCAAATTCTTTGAGAATACAGGAAATACGCTGTAAGTTACGGCGGCGTAGTGTATCTGAGATGCACTACGCCGGCCGTAAAGAAGCGCCGCACTTCGTGGATCTGGCCCTCTGTGTTAAAATCCCCCACTTTATTTCCACCGTTGTTATCTTATCTGATATGAGATGAAAGGGTCACCGCATTCCCATGACCCTTTATAGCTAAGTGAGCCATGAAGATTTTCCATAAATGTGGGTGGCAGGACATCAGAATTTTCAGAGCTTATTAGTAAAGTATAAGCATTTTGAAAGAAGATTTGTAAGCACGGCAATCTCGTACTCAAGGCCGATTGCTTGTCCAGACCCACTTGTAGAAACATCAGGATTCTGACCGCAAAGCTTTTTCTTGATTTAAACGTTCCTGGTCTCACACAAAAAGTAAACCTTCCATGAACAATGGTAAATCTTATAAAAAAAATTGATTTCCTAGCTGTCACTATTGTTGGAATTGACAATTCACATATGCCCTGCCTCTTAAAGTGGGCATCAACAACCATGCCATTAAAGCCAACAATAGTAAAGCTGGATGGACTTTGAGACAAAACATCTGGAAGAACAAACAGGGTCAGGTTAGTTTCATCAGGTCAGAGTACCACATCCACTGGGGACAATTTGGTACTACTAGAATAATTGAGACACCCTCTACCTTGATCCTGTAGAGCAGAATAGGAAGAAGTTTAGGGGGAGGATTGGAAAGGCATAGCTCAGGCAGTACTCCTCCCACAAGAATACCAGAGCATCCACTGCTTCATACCGATGATCTCTGTACCTGGAGACAAACTGTGCTTAGTTTGCTGTTGAACCTGGAAACCATGAAGCATTTATATGTGTCCCCTACATGTGGCACAGGGCTTGGAACAACTCTGGGGAAAGAGAACACTTCCCTGGGCCCAGATATTGCTGGCAGAAGCAGTCTACCTGCCAAATGTCCAGAGCTCAGATTTAAATTGTGGACAAGGCTGTTCCCCGAAGTTCTGTTAGGAACAAAATTCTTGTCTTTCTGTCTTGACACAACATGACCTCTGGTTTGCCCCCTTATAATAGATGTATGACCCTCCAGATTGGATGTCCTGCATTGCAGGAACAGCCAAATCGCACAAAGTTTCACAATTTTGAGCGGGAGATGATCTACCTCTGGTGAGTCCCCAGCATCAACAAGGTGTCCAGGACTCCCACACAGACCAACAGACTTGTAGTTTGAAGTTCCTTCAGTGCTAGAAAAACCCTGACTTAAGCTGTGTCTAGAACAAGACTATTATTCCTGAAGTAATGAGTCGGTTCCAGCACTGACTTTAATGCAGGATACTGCCAGATGCACAGAAGGAATGGTCCACATTTTAAAACAGGTTTTCTCAAATGGGTACCAGGCTGCCAGCTGTTTGGGAGACGTAAACAGCTTGTCAGGGCTCTCCATGTCCCCATAAAGTACTACTGTTAAATAGAAGGATGCATCAGAAAGATCTTGGTAGTCTTGTGGCCCTTTTATGGGAACCTAAATTGGGATTGGCACTAGTAAAAACTGCAGATTGTCCTTTAAGTTTTAATGCAGTGTGAAATGTATTTATAAGCAAAGACATTCTCTTTCAGTCTGGGAGTAAAAGCAGATGCCTGTGGTTTCTCAGGTGTAAAACATGAACTCAAGGAGAAACATCTTGTTAGACTTAAAGGACTTGTCCCATGTTGTCATAACTTTTGTGTTAAAGGAGTTTGGAGTGAAATTAAGCAAACAGGATTGCCTACAAGATCCCTGGAAGGCTATCAGCTATTAACCCCAGGGCTCACATGCTGAATTCAAGAGTTTGGAGACTCCTGGAGTGAAGAGTCTGAGTCTGCAAGCAGAGAATTTATGATTTCTTGTGGAAGAGCAAAACTGACTTTTGTTGAGGGGTGATTCTTCCCAGCTTGAAATCTAGGCTTCTTTTGCTGAGGAATTTGAGTACTCTTGCCACTGGTGAAATCCTTGATGAGGTCTTCCTCGGCAATCCTGAAAAGGTGTCCCTAAAAGCAAGTGCTTTCTGCATGCATGTCCACACCCCAAAATTCAAATGAGAGATGAGGCAGGAGAACTCTAAAGCCCTGTACACATGACCGGGCTTCCCGACGGGAAAACTGCGAGGAGAGCTTTTGGCCGGGAATTCCGGCCGTGTGTATGTTCCTCGCAGTTTTTCCGACAGGAAAACTGTTCAAAAACAGCCAGACAAAAAAGGTAAAGGAAAAGGTAAGTGAACCAACAATGCACTAGGTTAAAGGAACCTATTTAGAAAATAAAAAACAAACCTTTACAACCCCTTTAAGGTCACAGCAAAGACAAGTTGTTGGAACTGGCCCCTTATAGAAATCTAAATCTAAATCCCCAAGGTGTTTCCTGTGCTTCTTGACCATGTCACCACTGTGACTGGCTGTCAAAGTGATCACATGATTGGGAGTTTCTTCAGCTGGCTCCTGATTGTTGCTAAGTGACCAGAAGCTGTCAATGACAATGTCAGTCACAGGGCTGGGGGTATGTGATTCAGCATGCTGTCCGTACAAAATGGCAAACAGTATAGCAGGCGGCTATATGCATATACAGTTGTGCTCATAAGTTGGCAGAATTTGCGATTTCTTTAATCATTCATATTCTCAGAAAAATGGCAAAAAAAACTTTTCTTTCACTCATGGTTGGTGTTTGGCTGAAGCCATTTATTATGAATCAACTGCGTTTACTCTTTTTAAATTATGACACCAGAAACTAGCCAAATGACGCTGATCAAAAGTTTTCATGCGCCAGTCTTTAATACCATGTATTGCCCCCTTTAACATCAATGACAGCTTGAAGTTGTTTGTGGATGAGGCTCTTTATCTTCTCAGATCGTAAAGCTGTCCATTCCTCTTGGCAAATAGCCTCCAGTTCCTGTAAATTCTTAGGCTGTCTCGCATGAACTGCACGTTTTAAGATCTCCCCAGAGTGGCTCAATGATACTGAGATGGCCACTCCAGAACCTTCACTTTATTCTGCTGTAGCCAATGACAGATCGACTTGGCCTTGTGTTTTGGATCATTGTCATGTTGGAATGTTCAAGTACGTCCCATGCGCAGCTTCCTGGCTGATGAAAGCAAATGTTCCTCCAGTATTTTTTGATAACCTACTGCATTCATCTTGCCATCAATTTGACCAAATTTTCTGTGCCGTTAAAGCTTACACATTCTGAAAACATCAGCGATACACCTACGGGTTTCACAGTAGAAATTGTGTACCTTTTCTTCATAGGCCTTATTGACTCCTCGCCAAAAAAAGCGTTTTATGGTTTTGGCCAAAAAGCTCAATTTTGGTCTCATCACTTCAAATGACTTTGTGCCAGAAGGTTTGAGGCTTGTCTCTGTGCTGTTTGATATACTTCAAGTGCCTCCTTATTGTGCATCTGGAAACAGCCACACCACATGTTTTCAGTCCTGTATTTCACCTATAGTTATTTGTGGGTTTTTCTTTGCATCCCAAACAATTTTCCTAGCAGTTGTGGCTGAAATTTTAGTTGGCCTACCTGACCATGGTTTGGTTTCAACAGAAGGCCTCATTTTCCACTTCTTAATTTAGAGTTTGAACACCGCTCATTGGCATTCTCAATTCATTGGATATCTTTTTATATCCCCTTCCTGTTTTATACAGTTCAACTACCCTTTCCCGCAGATCCTTTAACAATTCGTTTGCTTTCCCCATGATTTAGAATCCAGAAACGTCAGTGCAGCACTGGATGAAAGATGCGAGGGTCTGTTAGGAGCCCAGAAAGTCATTGACCTTTTATTTATATATACACACACACACACACGCACGATTGTTACCTTTTAATAGCCATTCAAACCCCTTTGTGTCAACTTGTGTACATGTTATCAGGCCAACATCACCACAGTATGTAAACTTTTGATCGGGGTCATTTGGGTAGTTTCTGTTGTCATTATGATATAAAAAGAGTAAACACAGTTGATAATAGCTTTAGCCAAACACCAACAATGAGTGAAAGAAGTTTTTTGTGTTATCATTCATATTCCCTGAAAAGTGGCCAAGAAATCATAAATTCTGCCAGGGTATGTAAACTTATAAGCACAACTGTATATATGGCAGTTCGGTGTTGAAGCCCACAATCATGCTGCTATGTAAAAGTTTGCAATTGGCACAAGACAGGTACATCCTCCACTGGGATGGTGAACACTTTAATGAGATGAAATGCTGTCTGATCTAAAGGGCAGCTTACTTTTTAACATAATGCTCACAGCGGTACAAGGCTGATGGATGTGTGTGAGGTACAAACATCTTGCCATGACCTGTTTAGTCTCCATAAAGGAAGACTTCCAACAGCGGGTGCAGCGGAAAGGTCCTTTCTGCCTTAGAAGTCCTAAAGGTCTGTTGTTGTCAGGCATCTAAGAAGGATTTTTCAAAGCACCCTCGCTATAGAACTGTCAGTGGAGTGGCAGCTTGAACAGGTACTAGACATGCACACTGCAAGGCCTTGGGGTTGATATACTAAAACTGGAGAGTGTAAAATATGGTGCAGCTGTTCATGCCATCCAATCAGCTTCTAACTTCAGCTTGTTCAATGCTGTGTTTCTATGCAGAACTGCACCAGATTTTTCACTCTCTAGTGAAGGGAAATCGAAGGAAAAGGTAAGTGAACCAACAATGCACTAGCTTAAAGGAACCTATTTAGAAAATAAACCTTTACAACCCCTTTAAAGCGGATGTGCCACTAAACAAATATATTAAAAGCCAGCAGCTACAAATACTGCAGCTGCTGACTTTTAATATAAGGACACTTACCTGTCCTGGAGTCCAGCGGTGATCGCAGCAGATGACGAGCCGATCGCTCGTCACCCTGCTGCTCCCCCCTCCATCCACGGTGAGGGAACCAGGAAGTGAAGCGCTCCGGCTTCACTGCCCGGTTCCCTACGGCGCATGCGCGAGTCGCGCTGCGCCCGCCGATTGGCTCCCGCTGTGTGCTGGGAGCCGAGTGTTCCCAGCATACAACGGGGGACGGACGGGAAGGGGAAAAAAAAACCCGTCCTTTGCCCGTATCGTAGGGCCGGAAGTGGGTGCAGATACCTGTCTGTAGACAGGTATCTGCACCCCCCTCCCCCCTGAAAGGTGTCAAATGTGACACCGGAGGGGGGGAGGGTTCCGATCAGCGGGACTCCACTTTAGAGTGGAGATCCGCTTTAAAGTAAAGTCCTAATAAACACAGGATGTATCTTGGCAATACACAAGTAATACTTTTGTAGTAAAGAATTAACCAAAGATTGTCTTTGTAATTTCTGAGGTGCATTTTCTGCAGAGATGTACCAGAGATAGTACTGACACACTTGTTTTACCCAAAGAGATTTAGATTGAGCTGAACCCTGAAGATCCGTCCCTAACTAAGCTCATCTCCAGATGGTACCTTGATGTTTGCTACCCTCCTCTTCAAAGTAAGCGAGCCTTCTGAAACAACCCATCTTTATGTGGAGAACATGCACACTTTCTTCTCCAGTAACTGCTTAGCGACTAACAATGTCACATGAGAGGCATGCTTACAGTGTATGTTCACCCCCACCTGCCCATGCAATTCCAGATCCCATAAGTAGTACATACCAGCAATCCTTAAAAATCCTGCTCCTGCTTTCTATTATAGATACAACCATGGGGGCCTTTCTGCAGAAACTTCTGGCCCCTGGACACTTTCTGGACACTACAAGTGTGGGCCTCCTAGCTGACGTTACTTCCCACTCAGACTGCTGCTCTAGCTGCAGTGGGCGAGCCTAGATGCCACGCCTAGAGAAAGTACACTGTGCATACTCACAGAAAGGATGGGTCATTTGGCGACACACACTTGTTTGATAGAGAAGAACAGAGGGGGGATGAGGGGCCAGCAGTTTTTGTGCAGAGCCCCCCCCCCCAAAAAAATGCTGCACATGTGAAAGAAAGCGGAAGCAGCATTTTAAAACAAGGCCAATGGTATACCGTATACTATTTTTTTGAATCTGCAATAACACAGGGGAATGCGCCTAAGAAAGTTACTAAAGGTGAATTTATATTTTTGAAACGTATTAATACTGGCTTTCAGAAAATCAGTGTCTGTATCGACTCTTTGAACTCTTTGAAGAGGTGACACCAAACATTGAACTACCTTATTGTGTCCGCTATCCTGTGCTACGATTTTTTGATCATGTTTCTTTATAATAAAGGAATAATATAGGGTGACCTTTGACACTGTAAAAAATATAGCCTATGGTTAGAATATTGGTATTTATTTTTTATTTTTATAAATGCACAATAACAGCATGGCAAATACCGCTGTTTCCTCCCAACTCATCAATCCAGAAAATTATAGTGGTAGACTCTGACAAAATTCAGCAGATTGCATACCAGCTCCTGGGTACAATGTCTACTAGGTGAGGTTATTAACCCTTTCATTTTCAGGGAACAGTGGACTGCAAAGTGTAGTCATACAATAATACCCATATATTTATTTGAAACTGTTACTATCAAGCTGTACATACCACAACAAAATATACAGTTACTTTGTTGCAATGAAAGTTGACAAATCTTGTTGACATTGATACATTATGAGTAAAACAGCTAAAAAAATGTATCCTGCACAAAATGCTGCTACAGGTTCCCTTCAATGCTGGTCACATGTTTGAAGGCCTTGGCCAGTGATGAAGAAACCTTGGCACCCCAGATGTTTTGGAACTACATTTCCCATGATGCTCATGTACTCAGTGTGCAGTGTAGTGTAGTTGAGCATCATGGGAAATTAAGCTCCAAAACATCTGGGGTGCCAAGGTTCGCCATCACTAGCCTAGGCACTTGGTTTTGTAATCTCTGTTGAAGGGGACAAATAGAGTTCAGATTTGTTGGTCTTCCTGTTCCATAAAAACAGGTGGAGCAAAACTTCATCCAGAAAAGGTATGTAATCGAGCCCTCTTGTCATCCTTTTATTGTATATCCTAACAAGACTATGCTAAGATTATGTTATCATTTCAGTACAGGCCCGCTTTATTGTTTAATTCCTCGATACCACACAAGCTGAAAACAAAAGCTTACATTTGCAACTGAAGTTCACGTTGCACGCCATACTACTTGGCCTATTATGGTGCAGCACATCTCCAACCTGGAAACCAATGGCTAGAAATGTGTTGCTGGTGGTGCACGTGGCTTATTATATGTAGGTACTAAAGTGCCATTATCATCAAAAATGAACTTTGTTCACATAAGTTTATGCAGATGTAGCACAAAAGTGTAAACCAAATACAGTATATCATGGTTTGAAATGAGGAAGTTAATTCTAGACGCTCTAATACAGTATCATGTCAACTGGTAGATAAAAACATTTTAAAAAGATGTAAAAGATAACTACAGCATTGTATTCTAATGCCTACTAAAGTCAATATTACTCAAAAGATGTATGTTAAACTGGAGCAGCTGTCAATGAGCTTTTAGATCCTTCTGGAAGTGTGAAGATCGGTTTGTAGGTGACCGGAGCTCATTTATGTTATCAGCTTTCATAGCTTTTTGTTTTTTCCCATTTGATTTTCCTGTTTTTGTTCTATTAATCAAAAAAAAAAACGAGTATGTAACTATACAAAAGGGAATTTGTTTGTTTTCTGTATCAGTTGTCCAAAGGCTTTGTCCATAGTAATACACGATCTGTAAAACAAACATACACTGTTATCATTCCTGTTGAGGTTGGACAGTTGCACAATTCAAGAACTGACTGATATAGTATAAGGGGATAATAAATAATCTATGATGTTATATTAGTGGGAAGGTGCAGTTTAAAGTCTGTACTATTGACGTTAAACATGATTCCTATTTTTTTTCCTAAGCTATTAAGGTTTTGGTGAAGTGTCTTGCTTCAGACATCCAGTTACAGTGGCAAGAAAAAGTATGCAAACCCCTTGGAATTTAAACGGTATTAAACCCAAAAGCCATAGGTGTGCGCAGCCTATTGCATTAGGGTGTGCACCCCAAAGCCCAAACACTCACAATGTTCATTCATTACATATTTACCGTCCCCTTCCCCACTCCTAAAACATCTCAGCAGCAACAGCCGATAGGAGAGTAGGAAAGCTGGCAATGCTGTGGAGGGAAAGATGGGAGCCAGGGCAGTAGAGGGAATCTGTGCTGCACGTGGTGATTAGGGTGTGCCTGGGCACACCTGGCACACCCTGTGCGCACACCTATGCCAAAAGCAAACTTTAGATTGCAGCTTACGGTACCACTTATTGGATGTGATGGATGCATTAGTTTTCAAAAGAACAAGCTCTCTTGCATATGTATCGGTTACAAGGATGAGACAAACCATTTAACACTGACAGAGGTGCTTACACTGATCAGCAATTTATTTATTTATTTTTATGTAAAACCTTTATCCCAACAGGAAAAACAGTTGCTGTAACTACTTATAAGGAGTTAGCTGGAGTTTGGCTTCAATGTGTTAGCGCATTTAAATCTAACAACTCCTCTCCCCCCAGGTTGACAATGCTACTGTCCAAATGTGCCCCTGTGCTCCTTCATCCAGAGTGGAGGCACTCTAATACAGGAGGTGTGTTACTGATCAGATCACCAGGTGAAAGCAGAGGGAAAAGCACCAAAAAATATGGATGCAGCTAACACATCTAATGATTGGTAAGCTGTAATATACTTTTTTGGTTTTTGGTTTAATGCCGCTTTAACTGGTTTTCTGCAGTAATTTGCCATATAAAATGTGATCTGATCCTACTCTAAGTCACAAAAATAGACAAACACATAGGAGTTGATTTACTAAAGGCAAATCCACTTTGCACTACAAGTGCATTTGGAAGTACAGTCCCTTTAGATCTGAGAGAAAGATCTAAAATGAATTTTCTTGCATTTCCCCCTCAGATCTACAGCGACTGCACTTCCAAGTGCACTTGTAGTGCAAAGTGTATTTGCCTTTAGTAAATCAACCCCCAATGTGCTTAAAGCAGAAATTCATCCAAAAGTAGAAGTTCTGCTTGTTTGCATTCTCCCCTTCACTGCCACATTTGACACTTTTTGGGGAGGAGGTGGGAGTGGGTACCTGGTTTTGACAGGTTCCCGTTTCTACTTCCCTGCTCAAATCACCACAGCGATCTATGAAGATGTCCAGCCCCCTCCCTCCTTCCCCCGCAGCCTTCTAATGACCCAGAAGACTGCAGGACCATTCACAAAGCCCAGCCCGGCTCGTGCATGCACAGTAGGAAACCAGCTGTAAAACCAGAAGGTTTCACTGCCGATTTCCTTTACCTAAGATGCTGGCGCCTTCACACAAAGCAGATTAAAGAATCAACTTGGGTGCAGATATCACTGGATCCCTGGACAGGTAGGTGTCCTTATATAGTATTTGTAGCTGCTGACTTGAAATTTTTAGGGGAGACTGGAGCTCCTGCAGTGCACCCTGCACTGTCACTCCCCATTGAGTGCCCCACATGCATCCAGGACTGGTACTGTGATACAGGGAACATATAAACCTAGTTGGTGGTACTTGGAGAGAAAGAAACTGGACATGAGGTGGCAGATTATGGCTAAGCTGGTGGAGCGGGACACAAGCACTGTGGTGTCCCCTCAGAATGTTGCATTTGGGAAGGAAGGTGTACTGTGTCACGGGAAGAGTGCTTCACAGTAAAGTGCTTAGTCGATTAAGGGTTTCCGTGCAAGGGGAATGGCTTGCGTCTAAGTTTGAGGTGCTGCTTTAATGCTGATCGTTAAATAACCATGGCCTTCGCCTATCTGCCAGGTACTAGAAAGTGCATCCACGAAGGGCTCCTGCTTAGGGCAAGTAGGCCCCTACCACACACGATCACCACCAATCACAGGTACTAAATGCACAAGATGTACATTTATTATTTATGTAAAGCCCCATACACATGATCAGACTTTTTGACAACAAACTTCAGAATGAGCAGGTTTTCAAAAAAATCTGATCGTGTGTGCGCTCCATCGGACAAACTTTTTTGGTTTTCATCGGATAAAAGTTCACTCTGCAAACGAACAAACTTTTCGGCAACAAAAGTCTGATGGTGCAAAGTCCTATCGTGTGTACAGAAATCCATCGGACTTTAGTCCAAAGTACAAACACGCATGCCCAGAACCAATGTTAAAATTAACCAACAATAGCAGAAGTTGACTAAAGGGTGGCGGTAAAGAGCAGAAAAATCGTGTGTATGCTATGGGTGTTCCCGGCCAACGCTCTTTAAACAAAAATCCACAGAAAAGTTTGAAGTTTTACCGTGTGTATGGGGCTTTTGTGTTACATGGTTGGCAAGAGATTACCTAGTAATGGCCATAAACTACTTTAAACAAACAGTGATAAAAACCCGAGTTCTAACCCTTCCACATACGTTTTGGCTTTAGATGCACCGTTGAATATCTCAGTTAACTAATCTAACATTAGTAAAAATAGCCGTTTCAAACTGGAAATCCATTTTGTTTCATAATACAGCTCTGATAGATAAATACTGCTGTGGATGCCAAGACAAACTCCAGAGTCTGTGTGTACACCACTCCTTCACCTATTGTTTTACCTTACAAAATAACTTTGTCCTGAAATCTCTGCGTCACCTTCAATGACTCTTTATAGTCCGTAACTGGCACAGTTTTCTCTTTCGAACCTGCTGTTAAATCACAACAGTAGGAAATATGTGGCATGACCTTCTTTTGTAAATGCTGCCTGCCTCTGACTTAAAATTGTTAACGTCAAATTATTATTTTTTAACCACTTCCATACCAGGCACTTATACACCTTCCTGCCCAAGCCACTTTCAGCGCTGTCGCAATTTGAATGACAATTGTGCGGTCATGCTACACTGTACCCAAACAAATTTTTTTATCATTTTGTTCCCATAAATAGAGATTTCTTTTGGTGGTATTTGATCACCTCTGCGATTTTTATTTTTTGCGCAAAAATTAAAAAAAATCGTTTAAAAAAAAAAAAAAATACATTTTTCTTTGTTTCTTTTAATTTATTTTGTAAATGAGTACCTTTTCTTCTTCAATGACGGGCACTGATAAGGTGGCACTGATGGGCACTGATAAGGCGGCACTGATGGGCACTGATAGGTGGCAATGGTATGCGGCACTGATGGGCACTTATAGCTGTCACTGATGGGTACTTATGGGTGGCACTGATAGCATGGATGGGCACTGATGGGCACGGATAAGCACTGATAGGTGGCACTGATAGACACTGATGGGTGGTATTGCTGGGCATCACAATTTTTGTTTGTGCCATGATGGTGCCAGTCAGTGCCCATTTGTTGGCACTGATTGGCATATGTTATGTATACATTTTTTACATGTGGATGGGGCCATGGGGACTTACCTGGCCATCCACATGTTGGGTGCTTCCCTGGTGGTCCTGGGCGGCATCCTGGTGGTCCAGTGTGGGCATCCGAGGGGGGGCCGCGCTGATAATCAATCAGCGCAAACCCCCCGATCGGCTCTCCTCTAATCGCGTCTGGTATCTTCTGCTGCTGTCAATCAAATTCAGTGACGCAGGGGGGCAGGGCCGAGTCCTGCTGTCGGTGTCAATAGACAGGTGCCCTCAGGGAATGCGGGTCTCCGTGGGGGCATCCAATGAAGAGGAGAAGCCAGGTGCGTTGACGGGACACCCCAGAAAAGGAGGAGAGGGGCCACTCTGTGAAAAACCCTTGCACAGAGCAGGTAAGTATACCATGTTTGTTATTCAAAAAAGAAAATTGTACAATCACATTAAGGCTGTAAAAAAAACGCCTGTCAACTTCCCCCTGCCACATGTGTAAACAAGCTGTAAGGCGTTTTAACTGCTTTCTATTTCTATCCATCCACTTATGAGATTTACACAGCTCTGACACATAGCACATCCCTCCCTGGCAGGAGAGGAGAGGGGACCTGATCCTTCTCTGCCACATCGTCACTTTCACTTACCCTGTGACTGGACCTTGAAAGGAGAAGCAGCCCACTGATTAAGTCATCTCTCTGTTACTCTACTATCTGCCCCTAACAGCGTGTTCCTTGAACTGCAGCACACCCAATTGCCTGTTGCTGATTCTCCCTATGCTCTGCTGTAGAGATTATACAGTAGACTGCAAGAGGCTGATACTTGGTCAAATTAAGGTACGCTGCTTACAAAAATACATTTGATAATGTATTAATTATCAAAGAGCTGCATTCATTGGTGCCCTTTTATATCCGGGGTTCGGCTATAAATGCTTGACTGAACATGATTCCAAGCTTCTGAATCCAGCCCCAATAAGTATAAGCCTTAATTATTACATGTACCCTCTCCCCAGGGTTGTCTTACTGAGCGGGCACCCTTGGGCACAGCCCGGGGCCCCATGTTCACCTGGGGCCCCATCAGAGTCAGACAATGAGAGAGTGGGTGGCTCCGCGGGTGAGAGAGCGGGTGGCTTTCCCATGTCCTAACCTAGAATGTATGGGTGCAAAGAATGTTCCTGCAGATGCATGCACAACATTTAATACTGCACATATGAGTAGCATGGTTTTTGTGCGATAGTAAAACAGGGCAAGATTGTCTGAAATGCTGAAATGTAAATGGTTATTGCTTTACATGAGCATAACTTACCAGAATTCCCCAACTATATGTGTTTCATGCGAATCCTAGTTTCCTGGAAATACTGATAAAGAAAAAGGTTTAAATAATTACTTTAGGCCACAAAGAGATATACTTTAGAAAACCTTCCATACATCAGTCAATGTAAGTACTCAAAACTGCATATAAACAGAGAATGAACACCAGCATAGCAAATGTCTGAAGTATGTAAAAGTAATGAGCTGTGAACATACTTGGGTTCGGAAAACATGCCTAAGGTTCGGCGCTGAAGCCGAACCCCATTGAAGCCAGTGGGAACCAAATGTTAAAAAACAGTAATGCATAAATATCTAGACTAATAGTCAGGAGATTGTAAAAAAAAATCCACCCTGGGGAACATGGACCAAAGAAAAAAAAAAAGTTAAAAATCAGTTTGGTAAAGAGCAGCGGTTTTAGTAATGCTTTATTTAACTAGATAAATACAGGTAGAAAGATCTAGGCGTGGTAAAGGGAACCTATGCTGATACATTTGCTGCAGTGCTGACTTCCCCTTTTGGCTCCAAAAGGTTCCATATAACTGTCTCCGAACAAGTATACAGATAAGCAGTTCTGAGTTATCGCTGACTTCCCAGTCAAAACTTAGTCACCGTGGTTTATTTACTAAAGGCAAAGGACATTTGCAGGGGATTCATTCCCAGAACTTAGGGCTGGTGCACACCAGATGCCGTCCAGTGCATTTTAAATGCATGCACAGTGTTTTCCATGTATTGCAATGATCCTAGTTTGCACCAGTGCTTGTGTGTTCTGGTGCAGTCAACAAAAGTAGAAAAAAAAATCGGTATGGAATGCATCTGGAATATTGCAAAACACATAAAGAAACAGGGTGGATAAAAATCGAAGATTTAAAAAAAAAAAATATATATATATATATATATATATATATATATATATATATATATATATATATATATTATTTAATTAGATTTTTATGATTTATATAAAATGTATTTAAATAAGATGCTTTTAGAGTAAAAATCTATCTAAAAATAGTTTCCAATTTAAGGTACATTAATAATTTGTTTTATTCAGCATGAAATGGAGCTTAGTTATGTAGCATGTATGAACGGAAAAAGACACAAGGGGGTAAGGAAAGTGCTGCTCACCCCTGAAAAATTAGTATATATGGAAAAGCCCCCCAGTGGGGTTTTTTGGCAGCAAAAGATTATAAAGAATGCAATGTAGTACAAATCGTATAAAAGATTTTTGATGTAATTTAATGGTAGAAAAAGTGTATATAAAACAATGAGCTCTGGTATAGTTTACACTAAAAACATTTACACATAGAGTATTGCACCAAAGTACATGACAACAATCAACATGAATGGTTAATATGTAGGTCAAGTATTCCTGACACGTTTCAACCCATATGAGGGTCTTCTTCGGAGGAAGTTGAGGTGCAGACTGTAACAGAAAATAAATGTGTAACAGTAAGACAGTCTAAGCACATAATAGTGGGTGCTATGAGACAAAAAAAGGTTCTGCATATATAGTTACCCACTCCCAGCGTGTAGGTTTCAGTTGTATCCAGACCAGAGCAAAGTTTGAACTAAAATCCACAGGAGGACTCCTGGTTGAACATCTCCGCAAGGATGGCTAAAATCCCCAAACGGATTCCCAGTGTGCCATGTATGACGGCCTATAAGGGCCCACAGCAAAAGGTGGGAAGGATCCAACACACCAGCCAATTGTGAACCCGGGCCTGGTGGGGATCCCAACAGAGCGACTGCCAATCGGCAACCTATTAAGAAGTATAAGTAAGAGTATATTCAATAGGTACTATATGGTATTTTAGATATATAATAATGAGCTTATAAAATGCTAGTGACACTAGGAATGCACATAGACCCCATTCTATCAAAGTCGGGGCATGGAAGGGAAGTTGTATATTGCATTACATAATCAGTAGATTAAATGGAAACTAGACACTGGGTTTGTCTATAGTGATAGGAGAATGGTTAGGTTTAAAAATTATGTAATCTGAATATTATTAGTGCAATGTGAATAGTAACAAGTGTTATATGGTGCAAGTGCATCTGTGGGGAATATGCAGATATTAAAGTCGGCAAGATAATAATAATGTGAATAAGGGTGATGATAAAAGAAATATGTATAAATAAACAAAGGGTATAATAAAAAAATATTATAATGGTGTTCGATGAAATGCTTAAAAATTGGAGCAAGTATTAAATATTATAATAAATGTGAACGTGTTTCAGAATATGTGGTAAGTATTAAGGTGAGGATAATAGAAAGTGCAAAAAATAAAGAATAAATAAATAAATAATCATGAGTACCTGATGGTATGTTATATTACTGATATAGATGTGACCTCCAGATTAGGCACAATAGGTCATAACTAAAGGGAAAAATCTGTTGTAAGTCAATAGAGAATGGTGTTGCAAATAAATGAATAGAGTAAGTAACATATGTGGTATAAAGATAACCTTACCCTATGAGTTGTATATCCGCTTCTGGCAATCAGAGATGGAGTCACAGACTAGTGTGATAAGTGCACACTACCTGTGGTAAGTATGTGCATACCAGGTGTCACTGCTAAGCTGATTGCTAATTTTTAGTAAGAGGCCGCCCCACCGGACCCCCCCCCCCCCCACACAACATATGGGCTCCGCCCACGGGTATCCAGGCCGATGCGTGGAGCCAGGGCCATCAAAAACGGCCCTCCCAGCCGAGGGTTCCTCTGCGTCAGCGGAGGATTCCTCGGCCTACTGCCGCAATAGTCGTCGCGCCGATGACGTCACGAGCCCGCGCCGTGCGCACGTGCGTGCGACGCCACCGGGGCTGGAGAAAGCCACTGACGCCGTCAGTGGGGAGGAGAGTTCCCCACAGTGACGGGACATGCCCGCCATCTAGTGGAGAAGTGAGAGAGCACAGAGCCCTGTGTCTCCCCCTCCCCACTGAGAGGCCATCAAGGCATCAAAACTAGCCGAACGGGGAAGCGCCACCCAGCGGAGATGTACCACAGTCCTGGAGGGATAGAATTACAAAATGGTCATTAGTATATGAACAATAAGAAATAAAGAAAAACAGAGTTTGTATTGATAAGAAATAGAAAATTATAACAGAAATAAGGGTCATATAAAGACACCGCTTTAATGTATAGGAATCATGTTGTGCACATGATTTCAAAAAATCGTTATGAAAGCGGGCAGTACAGCTGGGGTTGGTAAGCAGTAGGCTCAATGGTTAAGTTAAAGGGACATTTGATCTAAATCACAGGGATAAAGAGTTTTCAAGCAGAAACCGAGGCTCAAAAACAGATAATTTTATATATATATATATATATATATATATATATATAATGAATGGGCTATACAATAGATGTCCATACATGTGGATACATAACATGGGCAATGGAGGTGAAACAGGATAAGGAAAAGTAGGTAAAAAAGGGGGGAGGATCTAAACCGAGAGACAGGCAATTCACTGGGTTTTTCCTGAGGTGAACCCTTTTAGAAAAGGGGCAAAAGAAAGTGTATCATTCAGACCGGGGGACTGGGTAGCCCCGAGTCTGAAGATCCATCTCTGCTCCCGCTGTAATAATATTTTATTCCAGTCGCCCCCTCGATCTGGGATTAAAACCCGATGGCGGCGAATGAAACACATGGTACTCTGTAATTGTGAAAAAGGGCACAATGTCTACCTATAGGCTCCACATTCACACTCCATAAAGTACAGCACTCCGCGTGTGCGGCAATTGACAAAGTGTTTGGGTTTGAAAGTCTCTCCATTCGGGAGACGAAACATTTTGTCTTTCCTCATCAGGTAGCAGAATGAACAATGTCCGAAATTGGAAAGTACCAAACAGCGGGCAATGTAGATTCTCAACTTGGGCCCCTTTATATTCGCTTGATACCAAGAGATCCCTTATTGACATGGCTCGCCTATGAACAATGGATGGATAGTCGGTGATGAAAGGATTAATTTTTGGGTCGTCGGTTAGAATCGTCCAGTGCATCTGCACTATGTTTTTTAAAGCCTTGTGTTGCAAGGAATAGCAGAAGATTATTCTTGTGGTCTCAGGTTTGCAATACACTGGTGTTTTCTTTTTAAGGAGGAGATCATGTCTTGATTAGATAGAGGTTCTATTGTAGGCCCTGCGCAAGCAGTTTCTACTATATCCTCTAGCCAATAGTCTTATCTGGAGTTTGTCTGCCTCTTCCTTGAAGAGCGCGTCGCTAGAGCAGTTACGGCTTAAACGCAGATATTGCCCATAAGGGATGGAATTTTTTAGAGGAACTGGGTGATGACTATCAAAATGCAAGATTGTATTGCCAGATGTGGCTTTGCGAAATAGGGTACTGCATAGGCACCTATCAGGGTCAATGAATAGTTTTACATCAAGAAAAGTTATGGTACTTCTATCATAGTTCATGGTAAAAGTCAGATTACAGTCATTGATGTTCAATACATCAAAGAACGCCAAAAGTTCATTTTCTGGACCATCCCAGACGACGAAGATGTCATCAATATACCTCCGCCACATCTTAATGTGGCAGAGGTATATGGCGAGGCCCTCGTTGCCCGGGAGGGACCACTCCCACTCCCCCAGGTACAGATTGGCGTAGGATGGGGCACAACAAGTCCCCATCGCTACGCCTTGTACCTGGAGGTAGTGGGAGCGATCGAAACAGAAAAAATTGTGGTGCAGTATATATCGTAAACCTCCGATCAAAAAATCGTTGAGATCGGAGTCATACAGCCGTTCACGTGTGAGTACTTGTTCAACAGCAGCAAGCCCTTTTACATGGGGAATGCTGCTGTACAACGCTTCCCCATCGATTGATACAAGAATCGCATTGTCAGACATTGTTAGACCTTCAATGGTCTGTAGAAAGTGTATGGTGTCTTTCGTAAAAGAGGGAAGTGACATAACACAAGGTTGGAGATGAGCATCGATGAATTGACTTAGATTTTCAGTTATTGAGCCAATACCCGAGACTATGGGTCGTCCGGGAATGGGTACCTTGTTTTTATGGATTTCGGGTAAGCTATAGAAAGTAGCAGTTTTGGGGTATTTAGTCCTGATTAAGTCTCGGAGGTCTGTGGTGATGACTCCCTTTGAATGTGCCTGATCGATAAAGTTGTAGAAATCGGTATGAAATTGAGAAATATTGTGTATAGACAATTTGTGATACCAATCACTATTGTCTAAGATCGTTTGGCACATATTATGATAGGTTTGGTTGTCCATTAGGACAACGTTGTCCCCCTTGTCAGATTGTTTAATGACAATTTGTTTGTTTTTGTGCAGAGAATTGAGAGCCGTGTTTTCTTTTTCACTAAGATTGTAAGGATATGATTGGGAAGTAAGAAGTTTACACATGTCTCGCATGGTCTGTCGTACAAAAGTAAGTATGCTTGGATTAGTGCCAAGTGGAGGGAATTTCTTGGAAGGAAGTTTGAACATATGGATAGCATTGTCGGGTGCCCTGAGGGGTTCCTCAAGCAATGTACCAAGATCAATAAGATCAAGCAGGTCTACAGTGTTATTTTCCTGATATAAAAGGGTAAGATCCCTAAGAGCTTTATATTCCCTCATACTGAAGGCAGACCAGTCTGTTGTGTCTATATTAGTTTGTTTAGAATATAGGCTTTTCAATGTCAATTTCCGCGCAAAAAGGTGAAGATCAGTAATAGCTTCAAAGAGATCGAAATTTCGTTCAGGACAGAAAGAGAGTCCACGTGAGTTAACCGATGCCTCATCAGGAGTTAGTAAGTGGGAAGATAAATTAACAATACTTAGTTGCCGGTTGGTAACTGGACAACAAAGGGATCCAGGCCCCTGCCCATCCTGTTGGGCAGGGGGGAGCCGGGACCCCTTGAGGGGTTTAAAGTTTTGCGTAAAGCAGATTCAGATGTACCCAAATTGCTAGTCTTATTAGCTAATAAGTCAGTGGAATCAAGGTCATTGGAGTATGTGGTGACACTGGTTGTGGCCTGCGGTGTAGCCGCTTCGGCCCCAGTGTTGTCATCATCTGTGGTAAAGTCACTGGTTACTGTACGTTCTTTTATGTCTTGCTCACCAGAGCCCCTATTATTACGGTTTCTTTTGTATTTGCCTCGACCCTTATGGACAGGGTTGTTGTCCCGTCCTGTCGAGGGGGGAGGGAACATATTGGAGTTTTTTTCCATTGGATTAGGTCCCTGTTTGTACTCGCGTGGGGCTTTTTTATATTGCGTTTGTGCAGAATTGGTATTCCACCTATAGGCACGCTCCTCGGAGAAGGCAGACTTATCACGCCAGAATTTGATTTCTTTATCTTGTAAAATGTTCTTATTAAAAGATAACAAGTTAGTTTCAAGAGTTGCTTGCAATTTTGTATATGCATCAAGTTTTTTATGGGGAGACAACAGTGTTTCCAGGGTGCAAATCTCAGTGTCTAATACAGCAATCTGTCTGCTATATTCCCGAGATAGAATATTCATCATCTCGTGAGAGCATGATTGTAGGTTAGTCTCCCACTCTAACTTGAAAGGGGTGTCAACTTGTTCAATATGGGGAAAAATTTGTATACGGAGACCAAAAGGGTTTATCTTAGCGCTAATATATCTTTCAAATGACTTGATATGCCAAAACGGGGACGACTTTTTTTCTAGGAGTTTCCCTAGTTTGCGAAAATGGGAAGAGATCTGGGTGTCAACCTGTTCCCCCTTTTCGAAATTTGTTTCATGCTGTTGAATGAATGAATGAAAAACGTATATAGCGCAGCACATGCGAACTAAATCGCCTCTGGGCGCTCGTTGTTCCTGTCTCTCTTGATATCAAAAGAGATGAGTTTTGATCTTTCTTCTGAAGGTCAGGTGGTTTTCCTCCAACCGAATGCTGGTTGGTAAAGCATTCCATAGTCTGGGACCTTGGAGCGCAAATCTTCTTTCTCCTTTGGACTTGAATTTGGACTGTTGCATCAAGTTCGTCCATTCATCACCTTGATAGGCGGACATGTTAGCAAATCTAGTTTCAATCCCAAAGTAACAAAAACAGGCAAATGCTAAAAACAGCTGTACAATACCAAACTCATATGTTACACTTTCCTGTGTCCATAGGGGGATAGAGAAGGTGTTTAACCACCAGAAGAATATATGAACGGAAAAAGACACAAGGGGGTAAGGAAAGTGCTGCTCACCCCTGAAAAAATAGTATATATGGAAAAGCTCCCCAGTGGGGTTTTTTGGCAGCAAAAGATTATAAAGAATGCAATGTAGTAGAAATCGTATAAAATATTTTTTATGTAATTTTATGGTAGAAAAAGTGTATATACAACAATGAGCTCTGGTATAGTTTACACTAAAAACATTTACACATAGAGTATTGCACCAAAGTACATGACAACAATCAACATGAATGGTTAATATGTAGGTCAAGTATTCCTGACGCGTTTCAACCCATATGAGGGTCTTCTTCGGAGGAAGTTGAGGTGTAGACTGTAACAGAAAATAAATGTGTAACAGTAAGACACATAATCTAAGCACATAATAGTGGGTGCTATGAGACATGAGGCTGTATATTCTGCAATATTTACATTTTTGGTAAACTCATCCAATGAATCCAAGCTCTGCAAGCTGAGATGACATGCACTGCATTGATGCATTCACACAATTTCACAGTAACCATGAGATAAAACAAATTTCAGGAGTATTCCTTTATCCTATTGTTTTGCAAATCTATGTACGCTACAAACAACAATGTGACTCTCAAAATGATGAGACAAAAGAATATCCAGAAAAAAACATATGTGAATATATAAACCTAGGTGGCCCAAGGTATAAATGAAGATATGGTGGATGAATAATCACTGATGTGAAAATGTATAATAATAAACAAATTATGATAAGCAATATAAGTGAAAAAAATAATTAGGCAATGTTCGAAGTTAATCAAAGTTCATGAATGAACAGAGGCGGCTCTTTAATTAGGCAAATTAGGCGATTGCCTTAGGCCTCGCCCACAGAAAGGGCCTCGCGATCGCCTAATTTGCCTTTTACATGTTGTGGGACTCGCAAGCAGCGGGGTGAGCGCGCTGCACACAGCCGCAGACTGAGCAGAGCCACCGCCGCGGTCCGCGGTGGCGGACGAGGGACAACACTTATGATCGATCATGATGGAGGTGGGCATGGCTCAGGCTGCCTGCGTCCAATAGCAGGCTCCACTGTCGCGGCGCCGTCCTCCTAGCCTTTCCCCTAAAGTTGGCGATGGCGGCCCCAGTGCATGACGTGAGTTGTAGTTCTCCCACAGAGCACACAGACTTCAATTTGGCCCTCTGGTGCCTGTGCTCTGCAGAGACTACAACTCCCAGATTGCACTGCAGGGCAGAGAGAGAGGGACAGAGTGTTGCTTCTTCGGCTGTCTTTAGTAGGGGAACAACGTCACAGAGACGAGGAGCAGGAGCAGGTAGTGTCTCTAACTAATATATATAAAACTACCCCCAAGTCAAAGACCATATTATCTTTGAAGCTCAGTATTATAGGTGACTCTTCCTTTCTGCAAACACTTTGGATCATATTCACCTTTCCTAACCAATATTTCCATACTTTTTATTAGCTTCCATTACACTGCATCCTTTCAGTCTTAGGTACATTACTACATGCTGTTTGTCTGTACTGTACAGTGTACCCAATCTCTGTCTATTGTTCTCATCATCATCGTCTGTACCCTGTCACAGTGGCAACATTTGATAGGCACAGTGGCGGCATTCGATGTGGCAGTGGCACAGTGGCAGCATTTGATGGGGCACAGTGGCTGCATTTTATGGGGCACTGTGGCGGCATTTGATGAGGGACAGTGGCTGCATTTGATGGGGCACTGTGGCGGCATTTGATGAGGGACAGTGGCTGCATTTGATGGGGCACTGTGGCGGCATTTGATGAGGGACAGTGGCTGCATTTGATGGGCACAGTGAGGCTGCATTTTATTGGGCACAGTGGCTACGGTTGATGGGCACAGTGGCTGTGGTTGATGAGCACAGTGGCGGCATTTGATGAGGGACAGTGGCTGCATTTGATGGGCACAGTGAGGCTGAATTTGATTGGGCACAGTGGCAACATTTGATGGACATAGTGGCAGCATTTGATGGGCACAGTGAGGCTGCATTTTATTGGGCACAGTGGCTGCGGTTGATGGGCACAGTGGCTGCATTTGATGGGGCACTGTAGCGGCATTTGATGAGGGACAGTGGCTGCATTTGATGGGTACAGTGAGGCTGAATTTGATTGGGCACAGTGGCAGCATTTGATGGGCACAGTGGCAGCATTTGATGAGCATAGTGGCAGCATTTGATGGGCACAGTGGCTGCGGTTGATGGGCACAGTGGCTGCGGTTGATGGGCACAGTGGCTGCGGTTGATGGGCACAGTGGCAGCATTTGATGGGGCACAGTGGCTTCATTTGATGGGGCACAGTGGCTTCATTTGATGGGGCACAGTGGCTGCATTTGATGGGTACAGTGAGGCTGCATTTGATAGGCACAGTGGCGGTGTTTGGGGCACAGTGGCAGCATTTGATGGGGCACAGTGGCAGCATTTGATGGGGCACAGTGGCAGCATTTGATGGGGCACAGTGGCAGCATTTGATGGGGCACAGTGGCAGCATTTGATGGGGCACAGTGAGGCTGCATTTGATAGGCACAGTGGCGGCGTGTGGGGCACAGTGGCAGCATTTGATGGGGCACAGTGGCAGCATCTGATGGGGCACACTGGCAACATTTGATGGGGCACAGTGGCTGCATTTGATGGGGCACAGTGGCAGCATTTGATGAGCACAGTGAGGCTGCATTTGATGAGCACAGTGAGGCTGCATTTGATGGGCACAGTGGCGGCGTTTGGGGCACAGTGGCAGAATTTGATGGGGCACAGTGGCTGCATTTGATTGGGAACAGTGGCTGCATTTGATGGGGCACAGTGAGGCTGCATTTGATGGGCACAGTGGCAGCATTTTATGGGGCACAGTGGCAGCATTTGATGGGCACAGTGAGGCTCCATTTGATTGGCACAGTGGCGGCATTTGATTGGGCACAGTGGTGGCATTTGATTGGGCACAGTGGCGGCATTTGATTGGGCACAGTGGCGGCGTTTGATGGGGCACAGTGGCTGCGTTTGATGGGGCACAGTGGCTGCGTTTATTGGGGCACAGTGGCGGCATTTGATGGGGCACAGTGGCTGCATTTGATGGGGCACAGTGGCTGCATTTGATGGGGCACAGTGGCTGCGTTTTGGGGCACAGTGGCTGCCTTTGATGGGGCACAGTGGCTGCCTTTGATGGGGCACAGTGGCTGCATTTGATGGGGCACAGTGGCTGCATTTGATGGGGCACAATGGCTGCATTTGATGGGGCACAGTGGCAGCATTTTATGGGGCACAGTGGCAGTATTTGGGCACAGTGAGGCTCCATTTGATGGGCACAGTGGCGGCATTTGATGGTCACAGTGGCAGCATTTGATGGGGCACAATGAGGCTGCATTTGATGAGGCACAGTGAGGCTGCATTTGATGAGGCACAGTGAGACTGCATTTGATTGGGCACAGTGGCTGCATTTGATTGGGCACAGTGGTTGCATTCGATTGGGCACAGTGGTTGCGTTTGATGGGCACAGTGGCTGCAATTGATGAACACAGCCAGAGGCGTACTAAGTGGGGGGCGGAGGGGGCGGGCCGCACCAGGGTGCCACACACTGGGGGGTGTCAGGCCGGCCGGCGCCCCCCCCCCTCCGTGACTGAAGCAGTGACAGCGCCGCCGCTTCATGACTTTAGGAAGTGGCAGCTAAGAGGGATGCAGAGGTGCAGGGCGCTGTGTAATGTAAAGGGGTCCAGAGGTGCAGGGGGCTGTGTAATGTAAAGGGATGCAGAGGTGCAGGGGGCTGTGTAATGTAAAGGGGTCCAGAGGTGCAGGGTGCTGTGTAATGTAAAGTGGTGCAGGGTGCTGTGTAATGTAAAGGGATGCAGAGGTGCAGGGGGCTGTGTAATGTAAAGGGGTCCAGAGGTGCAGGGTGGTGTGTAATGTAAAGTGGTGCAGGGTGCTGTGTAATGTAAAGGGATGCAGAGGTGCAGGGGGCTGTGTAATGTAAAGTGGTGCAGGGTGCTGTGTAATGTAAAGGGGTGCAGGGGGCTGTGTAATGTAAAGGGATGCATAGGTGCAGGGGGCTGTGTAATGTAAAGGGATGCAGAGGTGCAGGGGGCTGTGTAATGTAAAGGGGTCCAGAGGTGCAGGGGGCTGTGTAATGTAAAGTGGTGCAGGGTGCTGTGTAATGTAAAGGGATGCAGAGGTGCAGGGGGCTGTGTAATGTAAAAGGGTCCAGAGGTGCAGGGTGCTGTGTAATGTAAAGGGATGCAGAGGTGCAGGGTGCTGTGTAATGTAAAGGGATGCAGAGGTGCAGGGTGCTGTGTAATGTAAAGGGATGCAGAGGGCTGTGTAATGTAAAGGGGTGCAGGGTGCTGTGTAATGTAAAGAGATAAAGAGGTGCAGGGGTTGTGTAATGTAAAGGGGGCCAGAGGTGTAGGGTGCTGTGTAATGTAAATGGATCCAGAGGTGCAGGGGCTGTGTAATGTAAAGGGGTCCAGAGGTGCAGGGGGCTGTGTAATGTAAAGGGGTGCAGGGTGCTGTGTAATGTAAAGGGATGCAGAGGTGCAGGGGGTTGTGTAATGTAAAGGGGTGCAGGGTGCTGTGTAATGTAAAGGGATGCAAAGGTGCAGGGTGCTGAGTAATGTAAAGGGATGCAGGGGGCTGTGTAATGTAAAGGGGCCCAGAGTTTTGGGGTGCTGTGTAATGTAAAGGGGTCCAGAGGTGCAGTTGTGGAGAGGGGGTACACAGTAATAACAAAGAGATATTGAAGGATTCAGAGGTATGCAGGGGGCACAGTGGGGTGTTTTTACATTTTAACGTGGGGGTGCCCTGGACACAGTGACTGTGTTTGATGGGCACAGTGAGGCTGCAATTGATAGTTCTTTTTTCAGAATTTTTCAGTTTGTTTGCGCCCCCTCAAAAATTTTGACCACCAGCCGCCCTATGTTTATTGATATTTGATTAAAACATAATTGGCTAGAGAAATTTATAGAAACTGTTAATTCATAGTTCATAGGATTTAAGGCTGTTAATATATGCATTTATACCATTCATTTTTATTGCTTTTTTTTTCCCCCATTATGGGTGTGATTGGGGCCTCGTGTCTAAGTTTTTTGCCTAAGGCCTCACAAAGTCTAGAGCCGCATCTGTGAATGAACATCATAGGAAGTCCATCATAGAAAATAAATCCCATAACATAGAAATCTTCCATGCTGTTCAAGGTGAATGAAAACTTGATCTTTAAAGTGCAATCCACAAGTGATAAGGTTGGCACGCTTACCAGAAATGGTGGACTCATACATTGTACAACATGTGAGTCAAACAGATAATCATGAGGGAAAACCTCAATAGGATCCAACCGGGAAGGTGGATGTTTCGAAAATGAGCACCATCTGGTATTGAAAGAGAGGTTCCAACATCAGAAGGCTCCAAGATGTGTGCTAGACCGCGTTAAACAAACAGCCGCACATAGTGTAACACTGTATAGTAGGCTTAATGCATAAAAATGCAGTGTACACTTACAAAAATCGCAATGACTCCACGAGCGTCACTCGTGGAGTCATTGCGATTTGATTATACAATTTAAAGACACAAGCGTGTTTTTATTGGAATTTTAGTAAGTGTACACTCCCTTTTTATCATAGAAAATTAACCACTTGCTGACCAGCCGCCGTCATACGGGCGGGCACACGATCGCGCTAGCTGCGGGAGCATGTCCGCAGGTCAGGCAGACTCAATGTCCGCTGGCGACCCGCGAGCGCCTAGTACAGAGGCAGAATGGGGATCTGCCTTTGTAAACAAAGGGGATCCCCATTCTGACAGGAGACATGACAGAGAGAAACAATTTACTCACTTTTTACCAAGGAAAAGTTTTTTTTTCCATGTAAACGATGTTTTGCGTGTAGGCAAACCAATTTCAATGGACAAAAATGTTCTAAATTCAAATCTACAGTGACTCAGAAGGAATACAACATAAAGGATCTGATCACGTGTAGGACTGAAGGGGTAGTATATGTATTGGAGTGCTCTTGCTCACTCCAATATGTTGGACGCACGAAGCGCCCAATGTGGAAGCGCATCAGAGAACATGTCCAAAATATCCAAAAAGCCTTCCCCAAACACAATGTGTCTCGGCACTTTGATCTATGCCACCACAACAATCCCAAGGAAATGAAATTTTGGGCCATTGCCAAATACACTCCACACTGGAGGGGCAGTCATAAAGTAAGGGAATTAAGTAAAACTGAGTCTCGCTGGATACATGAGATGCAGACTCTATCTCCCAATGGCCTTAATATCGAATTTGATTTAAATTGTTTAATTTCCAATTCGTAAACATACTCATGGTTTTGTATTAATAATTCATTTTATTAATATATATTGATTTTTATTCATTATGATGGTTTTTATTACTGTTATTATAGTAATAATCTTTTAACCCTTCAGTACAATTTTTTATTACATATTTTTTATTACATATTTTTGATGGTTTTATATGTTTTATTGATAATATTGAATAGTGTTGATGCATTTATTTAATTGTATTTTTAAATGTTCATCTACTTATTCTATGCTTGTTGTATATCTGGCCATAAGAGGGCAGTAGATTGCATATGCAAATGCAAATGCAAATGCACCATCCGCATAGCAAACAACATAGAATGTTTTTAAAGTTTTATATTAATTACATTTTTTAAAATTTGTTTATTAAAATTATGTGTGTCTATGCATCGACATTTGATCTCACTAGAATTCAGCTATGTGAGTAAAGTTTTGCCGCAATGATGTTTGTCTTTCCCCTTGGTTGCTCACACTAATGTAAACGCTGTCAATGAGAAGGCTATCTAAACCCCAAGCCATTCTCATAATGTAGGAACCCATGGGTAAGTCGCGTGCCTGCGACGTAACGCGTAGGGAGGAGCCTGCGATCGAATCCGAGTGCATCGGATTGAGCTGAGGAAACAGCATACTGAGTGGCGTTTTCATGCTTTACTGAAAGCGGGGATTCGTGAGTGCATATGTTAATGCTCTGATTACATTTTTTTGATCTGTCATCGAATATTGCGCAATGAGAGTTTTTTTCCCTTTTCTTTCATGCAATCCCTGTCTGTGAGTGCCTGTATCATCTGATCACAGCGGTGGAGGGCTGGATTAGCATTCAGATTGAAGAGAGTGATTTTTTCCCTGCATGGAATCCTGCTAATCACTGTGCACTAATTAAGGAAATATTAGTAATTCACAGTTTATGGAGTGTTCTCCCTGATTAGTTTTCTTTGTACGTTTTATCACCTTTTAAGTTAATATTAGCGCATCTATATTTTATATGTTTCACTGTTTGGATTTGGTATCACTCAAGATAGCAGCTATATTATTTGTTTTTTTATTTAGGTGCACGTGGAATTGATTATTTAATTAGCGCTGTAGTATATTTTTCACATGACAGAGATCTACTGTTCCCAGTGATCAGGAACAGTGATCTCTGTCATGTCCCTGCCAACCCATCCCCCCTACAATTAGAGCACGCTGAAGGAAAACATTTAACCCCTTGATCGCCCCCTGTTAGTGCCTTCCCTGCCAGTGTAATTTTTACATTAATCAGTGCATTTTTATAGCACTGATCAATGTAATAATGTCACTGGTCCCCAAAGTGTCATTTGGGGTCAGATTTGCAATCACAGTAAAAAATCACAGATTGCCACCATTACTAGTAAAAACAATAAAGAAAAATAAAAGTACCTACATCTATTCCATAGTTTGTAGTTGCAATAAGTTTTGCGCAAAACAATCAACATCCTTTTGGGGGAAGCATTAGCAGGGGGCTCATTGTGCCTGGGGCTCTTCTTCAAGTGGGGCTATTCTATAAGTGGAAACACTTCTGCCTATGCACTTCAGCGATTGCACAAAGCAAAACAAACTTTTAGTTTGCTGTTCATGATCCAGGTATATATATATATTTTATTTTTATTTTTTAGTTAAATTCACATTCTTCCCCCTCGAAAATGCACTCTCTACCACTCCTTCTGACAGTTGTGTCTTCTATCCTCAAACTTTCTTCCAGTTACCCCTCTGGTCCACCCTACACCCTCTATATATCGCCCTCACTTCTGTCCTCTCCTTATTACTGCACTCACCAACTCATGCTAATTCTAAAGTCAAACGCCCAATGCTCCAAATCACTGGGGCATGTCCCCTCATATAAATCGCATTCCCACATTACCTCCCTCACCCTCCTGCTTCTCCTATCCTCTGGTGATATCTCCCCAAACCCTGGGCCTCCTTCATCCAACTGTGCTCAACGCACCCATTACCCTACACCCTCTGGGTGCAGCCGCAATGCACACAATCTAGTTCCCATTTCTCTTCTTCCCATGACCAGACTCCCTTTCTCCTGTGCCATTTTGAACGCTCGCTCCGTCTGTAACAATCTCACGTCCCTCCACGATCTCTTTATCGCAAACTCATTTCATCTACTCGCCATCACTGAAACCTGGCTTCACGAATCCGACACTGCGTCTTCTGCTGCTCTATCCCACGGTGGTCTTCTTTGGACTCACTCCCCCAGACCCAGTGGACGCAAAGGAGGGGGTGTTGGAATCCTTTTAGCCCCACATAGCACCTTTCAGGTACTTCACCCACCTCCCTCTCTGTCACTCTCCTCATTTGAGGCGCATTGCATTCGTCTCTTCTCCCCAGTTTCTCTAAGGATAGCTGTAATCTACCGCCCCCCCGGTCCAGTATCCTCCTTTCTTGATGACTTCTCTGCCTGGCTACCCTACTTTCTCTCTTCTGAAATCCCCACAATTATTCTTGGCGACTTCAACATCCCTACTAATGCTAACACTCCTGCAACTTCCAAACTTCTCAGTCTAACCTCCTCTTTTGACCTGAAGCAATGGATACATGCTCCTACTCACTCTGAAGGCAATACTCTTGACCTTGTCTTTTCCCACCTATGCACTCCATGCAACCTCTCCATCGATCCTTACCCCCTCTCTGATCACCACCTTATTAATTTCACGCTCTCCCTCTCCTCCGTCTCCTCTTCCTCCAAATACCTAACAGTCACTCGTAGAAACCTGCAGCATATCAACCCTTCTCTCCTACACTCTGTGACTGACCACCTCTATGACAAAATTGCACCCCTGTCCTGCACCGACCTAGCCACTTCTGTCTACAACACTTCACTTCTAGCATCACTGGACAGACTGGCCCCCCTCACCACACGCAGAATAAGGCCCCGCCCCCTTCAACCCTGGCAAACTGATGATACTAGAAGTCTGAAAAAACACAACCGTGCTCTCGAGCGCCAGTGGCGCAAGACTAAGTCCCAGGAAGACTTCGTCCAGTATAAATCTGCCCTCCAAAAATACAATTCCAGCCTCCTCGCTGCCAAGCAGACCTACTTCATCACCCTCATTAAAAACCTATCATCCCGTCCCCGTCAACTCTTCTCTACCTTCAACTCTCTCCTTCATCCTCCACTGCCTCCACCCACTAACTCAATCAACGCCCAGGAGATTGCCAATCACTTCCAACAGAAGATTGATACTATTCGCAAGGAGATCTCTACTGTTCAGACATCCTCCACACCTCACACCTCATGCACACAGGTACAGTCACTACTTTCCTCGTTCAACCCCACCACTACAGAGGAGGTCGCTAAATTACTAACCAATGTCCATCTTACCACCTGCGCTCTGGATCCTGTTCCCTCACAAATGCTACGTTCACCCTCTTACTCTATTCTACACTCTCTTACCCACATCTTCAATTTCTCCCTCTCTTCTGGCATCTTCCCTAACTCTTTGAAACATGCACTAGTCAGCCCCATACTTAAAAAGCCCTCACTGGACCCATCCAATCTTGACAACCTACGCCCCATCTCCTTGCTCCCCTTTTTATCCAAACTCCTTGAACGTCTAGTCTACAACCGACTGAGCGTCCACCTTGCTGACAATAACCTTCTTGATCCCCTTCAGTCTGGATTTCGTCCTCAACATTCCACTGAAACTGCTCTCCTAAAACTAACAAACGATATACTAACGGCCAAAACTAAAGGACACTTTTCTGTGCTCCTACTCCTGGACCTCTCTGCCGCCTTCGATACGGTTGACCACCCACTCCTCCTCAAAAAACTCCACACCTTTGGTCTCTGTGACTTTACTCTTCGCTGGTTCTCTACCTACTTATCCAACCGCACCTTCAGCGTTACTTACAACTCTACTTCCTCCTCTCCTCTACCATTCTCTGTTGGGGTCCCCCAAGGTTCTGTTCTTGGACCCCTCCTATTTTCAATCTACACCTCCTCCCTGGGTCAGCTGATAGCCTCCCATGGCTTCCAATACCACCTCTACGCTGATGACACTCAAATCTATTTCTCTACCCCTCAACTCACTCCTTCATTTTCCTCACGTATCACTAATTTACTATCAGATATATCACTTTGGATGTCACGTCATTTCCTTAAACTCAACCTATCCAAAACCGAACTTATCATTTTCCCTCCCCCCCTCTTCCCCTGATCTCTCTGTCAATATTGATGGCACAACTATCAGCCCATCCCCACATGCCAAGGTCCTAGGTGTAGTCCTGGACTCTGAACTCTCCTTTAAGCCTCACGTTCAATCACTGTCCAAATCTTGCCGCCTCAACCTCCGCAACATCTCCAAAATACGCCCCTTTCTAACCAATGATGCCACAAAGCTCTTAATTCACTCCCTGGTCATCTCTCGCCTTGATTACTGCAATTCCCTTCTCATTGGCTTACCGCTGCATACTCTAACCCCCCTTCAATCCATCATGAATGCCGCGGCCAGACTTATCCACCTTACCAACCGCTCTGTCTCTGCTACTCCTCTCTGTCAATCCCTCCACTGGCTTCCGCTCGCCCAACAAATTAAATTCAAAATACTAACTACAACCTACAAAGCCATCCACAATTCTGCCCCCTGCTACATCACTGACCTTGTCTCCAAATACCAACCTAATCGCTCTCTTCGTTCTTCTCAAGACCTCCTGCTCTCTAGCTCTCTCATCACCTCTTCCCATGCTCGTCTACAGGACTTTTCCAGAGCCTCTCCAAGCCTATGGAACTCCTTACCCCAAACTATCCGTCTATCTCCTTCTCTTTCAGCTTTTCGAGGATCCCTGAAAACCCTCCTCTTCAGAGAAGCCTATCCTACCCACATCTAACAACTGTATTTTAACTTTGCCCACCTGATCACCCCCCACATCTACTACCCTCTGTTCCACTTCACCCTCCCTTCTAGATTGTAAGCTCTAACGAGCAGGGCCCTCTGATCACTCCTGTATTAAATTGTACTGTAACTAAATGTCTTCCCTGATGTTGTAAAGCGCTGCGTAAACTGTTGGCGCTATATAAATCCTGTATAATAATAATAATAATATACGCCTATTGCGATTTTTTTTTTTTTTTACCAAAAATATGTAGAAGAATATATATTGGCCTAAACTAATGAATACATTTGTTTTTTTTGGATATGTGTTATAGCAAAAAGTAAAAAAGAAAAATGTTTTTTCAAAATTGTCGTTATCTGTTTGTTTATAGCGCAAAAAAAAATTAACTGTAGAGGTGATCAAATACCACCAAAATAAAGCTCTATTTGTGGGGAAAAAAAGGATGTAAATTTTGTTTGATTACAGCATAACATGACAGCGCAATTGTCAGTTAAAGCAACGCAGTGCCGTATTGTGACAAATGGCCCGATCATTAAGGGGGTAAATTCTTCCGGGGCTGAAGTGGTTAAAGATCAAGTTTTCATTCACCTTAATCAGCATGGGAGATTTCTATGTTATGGGATTTATTTTCTATGATGGACTACATATGATGTTCATTCATGAACTTTGATTAACTTCGAACATTGCCTAATTTTATTTTTTACCTATATTACACTTATCATCCTTTTTATTATTATTATACATTTCAAGTCAGTGATTGTTCATCTACCATATCTTCCTTTATACCTTGGGCCACCTAGGTTTATATATTCACAATAGTTTTTTCTGGATTTTCTTTTGTTTCAGCATTTTGAGCGCCCCATTATTGTTGTTTATGTTTTTTTGCACTATGGGCCCAGATTCACAGAGACTTACGCCAACGTATCTACTGATATACGCCATCATAAGTCCAAATGTACGCCGTCGTATCTATGCGCGGATTCTTTAAATGAGATACGCCTGAATTTTGCCAAGATACGACCGACGTAAGTCTCCTATGCCGTCGTATCTTGGGTGCATATTTACGCTGGCCACAAGGGGCGCTTCCGTTGATTTACGTGTCGAATATGTAAATGAGCTAGATACGCCGATTCACGAACGTACTTGCGCCCGTCGCTGTAATCTACGTCGTTTACGTAAGGCATTTTTCCGGCGTAAAGTTAAACCACCAAAAAGCTGGTCGTTGGGGTATGGACGTCGGAAGTGCCGTCGGATTTTACGTTGTTTACGTAAGTCGTACGTGAATGGGGCTGGGCGTAGGTTAGGTTCACGTCGTACGCATTGAGCCGTCGTATCTTAGGGAGTATTTGCGACGTGATTCTGAGCATGCGCACGCATGCGCCGTTCGTTCGGCCATGGATTCACATGGGGTCACGCTTCATTATAATACTACACGCCCACTGCCTTGCTACTTTGAATTAGGCGGGCTAGCGCAGGCCCATTTACGTTACGCCGGCGTACATATGGGAGCAAGTGCTTTGTGAATACTGTACTTGCCTCTCAATGTTACGACTGCGTATCGCATATGAGATGCGCTACGCCTATCTAAAGATGCGCCGATCTCTCTGAATCTGGCCCTATATGTCTAGTGGAGTGTTGGCAGCTGATCAGTCTCCTTTTTTTATTTCTATGTACACTATAAACTGTATGATTGAATCGGTTCCGATATCGCTGTTTTACTAACCTGACAGCTTATTATTCTAAATAGGAAACCTTCATTTTGTTTGCAAATACTGATGATTCTAACTACCAGCAAGAATAAGTCCTTACCAAGAACACCTGTCATTTCAGACCCATCATGGCAGTGCCTGCTAGTGGACATCCACTCACATGCTGCCGCCATGTCCCTCACCTTGTTGTGTCACTGCCGCATCACCAGCCGTCCCACTAGTGAATGGGACTGTTGGTGAGTCAACAGTGGATTAGAGGAGGAGTCACTGTGGGACAGAGATTACAGTTGCTCTTTAAAAATTATGATTTAAATTGAGTTGCTTTAAATCAAATCCATCCTGTCAAAAAACGCATCAAAAATGCACCAAACGCACATATCCTGAACTGAGATGAGGGAAAAAAAAGAAAGAAGAGAAAAAGAAACCACCAGGACGCATCAAAAACAAGCAGGCAGAAATGCACCCAGAATGCATAAATTGTGGTGTGAACCAACCCTTTAGTGAATACAAAAATGCAGTTTTTTATTTTCCTTAGGGTCCATGCACACTGGCTTAAAAAACAAAAAACAAACACACAAATGTTTCTACAGTAATTCTGCATACCTCCCGACTTTTTGAGATGGGAACGAGGGACACCTATTAGCAAAAGTATGTAGGCATATGACACACCCCCTGCCAAACCCCCTTAAAGCAGAGTTCCACCCTAAAGTGTAACTTCCACTCAACTGATTCCTCCCCCCGTCCAGTGCCACAATTGGCTCCTTTCGTGGGGGAGGGGGGACAGGATACCTGTCTTTGACAGGTATCCTTTCTCACTTCCAGGAGACTCAGCCGCGGATATTGAAGTCACGGCTGGGGCTCCCTCCTCCCCCCTCCCTCCCCCAGCCACTGGGCCAGCAGGAGAGAGGAGCAGGGCTTGGCGCATCCGCAGTAGGGTTCCCGATGTGAAGTCGAAAGGCTACACTCCCGGGTACCCTTACCGGCAATGGCGGCGGCAGCACCCAACAGCTGATGGAAACATCAGCTGCGGGTGCCGACATCGCTGGACTCCAGAACAGGTAAGTGTCCTATTATTAAAAGCCAGCAGCTGCAGCATCTGTAGCTGCTGGTTTTTAATGATTATTTTTTTGGGCAGAACACCACTTTAAAAGAGAATTATAGAATTAGTTAACCCACAAGTGCTTTTTTTTTTTACCACTACTATTCCTTTATACTGGTCTTTTAAATGTACAAATTTAAAAATTGGGTAAAATGTTTAGCACTGAGAAACCCTTTTTGAAAAATAAAAAGTTTATTTTATATACAACTATATAGATCAGACCAAAATGAGGAACAAATGAGGAATGAGGGACAGAGGAACGTTATTCCAGATCAGGGACCGTCCCTCAAGATCAGGGACAGTTGGGAGCTATGGTTTTGTGTTTTGCCTGTAGAAGCAGCTCAATGTTATCTTATGTGTCCATGCAGATTAGGACATTAATGCCTCTTACACACGATCGGAATTTCCGATGGAAAAAGTCGGACTTTTTTCATCCGATGGGGCATACACCGTGTGTATGCCCCATCGGAAAGTTCGATGAATTCCATCGAGATTACATAGAGAACATGTTCTCTTTTCCTCCGATGGAATTCCGTTGTGAATTTGGTCGGACAAAGGTCCGATCGTGTGTACAGGGCATTAGAGGCATATTTTAAGCTCAGTGTTAAGAGGCAGGAAAAAAAACCTTCTGGTATGCGTTTTTGAGGCATTTTCCAGCAGAAAGAAACGCTGCATGCTCCTAAACGCCTGCTCAAAAACACTCCTATATGAATGTTTTTTTCTGCTAAGGGAACTGGTGTTTTTTTAAAGTGGATGTAAACCCAAACATTTTTTTTTTTTTTTATGTCACAATGTAGAGTATAAGATTTCCTATCATCTGTGCCCAGTCTTGCCACACAGAGTTAATCCAGCTCTGAGCAATCCTCTTTTATTGTTCAGTAAAAATTAACAGACTTCCAGATAAAACCCTGTCTAAATAAAAAGTCCTTTCCTCTCTCCTTGCTTTGAGTGACAGGTTATTTACATATCTAGCTTGGACATGTTTATCATATGTTATGTTATGTTTATCATAATATGAGGTGATCCACAGGTCATTGTATATTACCAGGATGTGTTATGTGGGGGGAGGGGTGGATTTCTCACTTTTTATACTGTGGATCACCTCATATTATGATAAACATAACATAACATATGATAAACATGTCCAATCTAGATATGTAAATAACCTGTCACTCAAAGCAAGGAGAGAGGAATGGACTTTGTATTTAGACAGGGTTTTATCTGGAAGTCTGTTACTTTTCACTGAACAATAAAAGAGGATTGCTCAGAGCTGGATTAACTCTGTGTGGCAAGACTGGGCACAGATGATAGGAAATCTTATACGCTACATTGTGACATCAACAAACAAACAAAAAAGTTTGGGTTTACATCCACTTTAAGCCCAGTGTGCATGGACCCTGAATGGGATTGGGTACTCTTTGCAGAGTGACATTTTAGCCCATTTACTGATATATATGGAAAATTCCAACTTGCCTTGCAAAGTGAACAACCTATTTGTCTTTTGTGAATCAACTCCAGTGAGCACATAAAACCAAAAAGGTCGGCTGGTGTATTGATTAATGCCTCTACAATATACAGACCATAAAAATCATGGGCCAAATTCTCAAAAACTCTGCGTAACTTAAATTTCAGCAGTTAAGTTACACTGACTTAAAATTTCTACCTAAGTGCCTGATCGTCAAAGCACTTAGGTAGAAATTACACGCTGTGTAACTTAAGTGCCGCCGTCGTAAGGCGGTCCTCCTCTCCTGGGGGCGTTTAAAATTTAAATGAGGCGCGCTCCCGCGCCGGCCGTACTGCGCATGCGTGTGACGTCATTTTCCCGACGTGCAGCGCGCGAACGTAATTAACGCCGGTCGGCTTTGAGAATTTCGACGGGACACTAAAGTTGCGACGGGTGAAAAAAAAAGACGCGCCGGGAAAACAAATAATTATAAAAAAAAATGACAGCGTCGCTCAGCATGCATTCCTGAGAGGGAGAACTCCATGCCAATTTTCAAAGAAAAAAACGGCATGGGTTCCCCCCCCAGGAGCATACCAGGCCCTTAGGTCTGGTATGGGTTGTAAGGAGACCCCCCCACGCCGAAAAATTTACGCAGGGGGTCCCCCTACAATCCATACCAGACCCGTATCCAAAGCACGCTACCCGGCCGGCCAGGAATGGGAGTGGGGACGAGCGAGCGCCCCCCCCCCCCCTCCTGAGCCGTGCCAGGCCGCATGCCCTCAACATGGGGGGGTTGGGTGCTCTGGGGCAGGGGGGCGCACTGCGGGCCCCCCCACCCCAGAGCACCCTGTCCCCATGTCGATGAGGACAGGACCTCTTCCCGACAACCCTTGCCATTGGTTGTCGGGGTCTGCGGGCGGAGGCTTATCGGAATCTGGGAGTCCCCTCAAATAAGGGGGCCCCCAGATACCGGCCCCCCACCCTAAGTGAATGGATATGGGGTACATCGTCACCCTATCCATTCACCTGTAGGCAAAAAGTAAAATGTAGTAAACACACAACACAAGGCTTTTTAAAATATTTTATTATTCTGCTCCGGAGGCACCCCCCTGTCTTCGTTATTAGCTCAATTACCAGGGGGGGCTTCTTCTTCCACTCTCCGGGGGTCTTCTCCGCTCTCCGGGGGTCTTCTCCGCTCTCCGGGGGGGCTTCTCCGGACTCCGGGGGGCTTCTTCCATCTTCTCCCCTCTTCCGCTCTTGACTCGGCGAACCCCGGTTCTTCTGCAGCTCTCCGGTGCCTTCTTCTTCAGCGCTGGCTGCCTGCTATCTTTGTGTGTTAGCTCGATTTCAAACAGGCAGCCGGCGCGGTCTTCTGTGACGCCAGGGTCTTCTGGTCTTCTGTTCTTCCGATGTTGCCTCGTCGCCTGTTGTCGCTGTAATGATGGAAGCGCGCCTTGCATCACATTTATATAGGCATCACCGTCCCATCATGCTCCGGTAGGTACCCACGTGGTGGGTGCCTACCCACGTGCACCCACCACGTGGGTACCTGCCGGAGCATGATGGGACGGTGATGCCTATATAAATGTGATGCAAGGCGCGCTTCCATCATTACAGCGACAACAGGCGACGAGGCAACATCGGAAGAACAGAAGACCAGAAGACCCTGGCGTCACAGAAGACCGCGCCGGCTGCCTGTTTGAAATCGAGCTAACACACAAAGATAGCAGGCAGCCAGCGCTGAAGAAGAAGGCACCGGAGAGCTGCAGAAGAACCGGGGTTCGCCGAGTCAAGAGCGGAAGAGGGGAGAAGATGGAAGAAGCCCCCCCGGAGAGCGGAGAAGCCCCCCCGGAGAGCGGAGAAGACCCCCGGAGAGCGGAGAAGACCCCCGGAGAGTGGAAGAAGAAGCCCCCCCTGGTAATTGAGCTAATAACGAAGACAGGGGGGTGCCTCCGGAGCAGAATAATAAAATATTTTAAAAAGCCTTGTGTTGTGTGTTTACTACATTTTACTTTTTGCCTACAGGTGAATGGATAGGGGTACGATGTACCCCATATCCATTCACTTAGGGTGGGGGGGCCGGTATCTGGGGGCCCCCTTATTTGAGGGGACTCCCAGATTCCGATAAGCCTCCGCCCGCAGACCCCGACAACCAATGGCAAGGGTTGTCGGGAAGAGGTCCTGTCCTCATCGACATGGGGACAGGGTGCTCTGGGGTGGGGGGGCCCGCAGTGCGCCCCCCTGCCCCAGAGCACCCAACCCCCCCATGTTGAGGGCATGCGGCCTGGCACGGCTCAGGAGGGGGGGGGGCGCTCGCTCGTCCCCACTCCCATTCCTGGCCGGCCGGGTAGCGTGCTTTGGATACGGGTCTGGTATGGATTGTAGGGGGACCCCCTACGTCAATTTTTCGGCGTGGGGGGGTCTCCTTACAACCCATACCAGACCTAAGGGCCTGGTATGCTCCTGGGGGGGAACCCATGGCGGTTTTGAATTTAAAAATTGCCGTGGAGTTCTCCCTCAGGAATGCATACCAAATGCCGTCGCTGGAATGGGCCTTTACAAGGTTTGGCTAACTTTCCACATTGTAAAACCAGCCCTAATTTTGCGCCGGCAAATTCGGAACTTAGGCAGAAATCAAAGTGCTGAAATGCTTTGAAAATCTGCTTAAGTCCTCATTTGCATACGCAAAGCTGGATTTCAATGAGAAATGCCCCCAGTGGCGGATGCGGTACTGCATCCTAAAATCTGACCGTGTAAGTGTCTTACACATGTCAGATTTTCTGCCTAACTTTGGAAAAAGCCTTTTGAGAATCGTTTCCAAAGTTAGGCACAGAGATACGCAGGCTGAACAGCAGTTAAGTCTGCGTATCTCTTTTGAGAATTTGGCCCCATGTTACCAAAGTTCTACAATGTAGAAAAGAGGTGATCCTGTAAATGTTTGGTATTAGTATATGTATCGTGACACTTATCAGGACATTGTAGAACTTGGGTTACATGTTTTTAATGGTCTTTATATTGTAGATGCATTAACCAACACACCAGCTGCCTTTTTGGGTTTAATGTGTATGTCTAATAAACTTTACATTGTGATTATTTTACTTCTGTCAGTATTATATTCAGCTACATTTCTATGCTGTACCCATTTATTTGGCCTAAAAAAACTGTTAGGGGGGTTTCCCTTTGCTCTTTAGTTTGTTGTGAAATGTTGGCCTACCTGACCTGATTTCTTCCTTCCCTCTAATACACTCAGAATGAAAGAGCAACAGGGATACCCGTGGACAGCAGCATTGTCAGTCTGGGGTGAGGGTAATTAAAGTGACTGTAAACGCAATTTATATTTATTTTTTGATAACAAATAGGTTTATAATTACCTGCTCTGTGCAATAGAATTGCACAGAGCAGCCCTGATTCACCTCTTCTCGTGTCCCTCACTGGCCCTACTGGCTCCTCCTCTTCTCAAGTGTGACACCATTGGAAGCAGCTGCCTATCTCGTGGCACACCTGCAGCCTGGATTCTGAGCTGTGCTTCCTCTGCCTATAGTCACAGACAGTGTGGCATGGTACCACCCCCTGCTCCCGCGTCACAGGATTTGACTGGCAGCAGCAGGAGCCAATAGCTTTCAATTAGGTAGATTCAGGTACGTTGGCATAACTTTGCGGCGGCGTAGCTTAAGGAATTTAAGCTACGCCGCCGTAAGTTAGCGAGGCAAGTACATGATTCACAATGTACTTGCCTGCTAAGTTACGGCGGCGTAGCCTAAAGCGGGCGGGCGTAAGGGCGCCAAATTCAAATGTGTTTAAGGGGGGCGTGTTGTATGTTAATTGTGCTTGACCTTACGTTTTTCACGTTTTTTTTAACTGCGCATGCGCCGGGCGCCTACATTTCCCAGTGTGCATTGCGGCTAAGTACGCCGTATGGGCCTATTGATTTCGACGTGGACGTAAACGACGTAAATCGCTATTCGTGGACGACTTACGCAAACAACGTAAACATTTTGAATCTCGAAGCGGGAACAGCGGCCATACTTTAACATTGCTATTCCACCTAATAGATGGAATAACTTTAGGCCTGATAATGCCTTACGGAAACGGCGTAAATGTACTGCGGCGGCCGGGCGTACGTTCGTGAATCGGCGTATATACTAATTTACATATTCTAGGCCGACCGCAATGGAAGCGCCACCTAGCGGCCATCCGAAATATTGCAATCTAAGATAGGACGGCGCAAGCCGTCGTATCTTAGATATGTTTAAGCGTATCTCTGTTTGAGCATACACTTAAACATAAGTCGGCGTAGATTCTGAGTTAGGTCGGCTTATCTACTGATAAGCCGGCCTAACTCTTACTGAATCTACCTAAATGTCTCAGCAAAGTCTGAGACCAGGAAGAGAGAGGACACAGCGCTGGATTGAGCGAGAACTCAGGCAGGTATTGTAAGTATTACCAATTCTAAAGCCACTTAGGGCCAGATCCACAAAAACCTGACGTAACTTAAAAAATCCAATTTAAGTTACACTGCCTTAAAGTTTCTACCTAAGTGCCTGATCCACAAAGCACTTATCTAGAAATTTCAGGCTGTGTAACTAAAATTCCGCCGGCGCAAGGCGTTCCTATTCAAATGGGGCGAGTCCCATTTAAATGAGGCGCGCTCCCGCGCCAGCCGTACTGCGCATGCGCGCCGGCCGTACTGCGCATGCGCGAAGTTACGTTACGCCGAGTTTTGAGGATCGCGACGGCTTAAAGTTGCGTCGGGGATAAAAAAAATGACAGCGGCATGCATTCCTGAGGGAGAACTCCATGCCCATTTTCAAAGAAAAAAACGGCATGGGTTCCCCCCCCAGGAGCATACCAGGCCCTTAGGTCTGGCATGGGTTGTAAGGAGACCCCCCCCACGCCGAAAAATTGACGTAGGGGGTCCCCCTACAATCCATACCAGACCCGTATCCAAAGCACGCTACCCGGCCGGCCAGGAAGGGAGTGGGGACGAGCGAGCGCCCCCCCCCTCCTGAGCCGTGCCAGGCCGCGTGCCCTCAACATGGGGGGGTTGGGTGCTCTGGGGCAGGGGGGCGCACTGCGGGCCCCCCCACCCCAGAGCACCCTGTCCCCATGTTGATGAGGACAGGACCTCTTCCCGACAACCCTTGCCATTGGTTGTCGGGGTCTGCGGGCGGAGGCTTATCGGAATCTGGGAGTCCCCTTTAATAAGGGGGCCCCCAGATACCGGCCCCCCACCCTAAGTGAATGGATATGGGGTACATCGTACCCCTATCCATTCACCTGTAGGCAAAAAGTAAAATGTAGTAAACACAACACAAGGCTTTTTAAAATAGTTTATTATTCTGCTCCGGAGGCCCCCCCTGTCTTCGTTATTAGCTCAATTACCAGGGGGGGCTTCTTCTTCCACTCTCCGGGGGTCTTCTCCGCTCTCCGGGGGTCTTCTCCGCTCTCCGGGGGTCTTCTCCGGACTCCGGGGGTCTTCTTCCATCTTCTCCCCTCTTCCGCTCTTGACTCGGCGAACCCCGGTTCTTCTTCAGCTCTCCGGTGCCTTCTTCTTCAGCGCTGGCTGCCTGCTATGTTTGTGTGTTAGCTCGATTTCAAACAGGCAGCCGGCGCGGTCTTCTGTGGCGTCATCTTCTCTTCTGGTCTTCTGTTCTTCCGATGTTGCCTCGTCGCCTGTTGTCGCTGTAATGATGGAAGCGCGCCTTGCATCACATTTATATAGGCATCACCGTCCCATCATGCTCCGGTAGGTACCCACGTGGTGGGTGCACGTGGGTAGGCACCCACCACGTGGGTACCTGCCGGAGCATGATGGGACGGTGATGCCTATATAAATGTGATGCAAGGCGCGCTTCCATCATTACAGCGACAACAGGCGACGAGGCAACATCGGAAGAACAGAAGACCAGAAGAGAAGATGACGCCACAGAAGACCGCGCCGGCTGCCTGTTTGAAATCGAGCTAACACACAAACATAGCAGGCAGCCAGCGCTGAAGAAGAAGGCACCGGAGAGCTGCAGAAGAACCGGGGTTCGCCGAGTCAAGAGCGGAAGAGGGGAGAAGATGGAAGAAGACGTCCGGAGAAGCCCCCCCCCGGAGAGCGGAAGAAGAAACCCCCCCGGAGAGCGGAGAAGACCCCCGGAGAGCGGAAGAAGAAGCCCCCCCTGGTAATTGAGCTAATAACGAAGACAGGGGGGGCATCCGGAGCAGAATAATAAAATATTTTAAAAAGCCTTGTGTTGTGTGTTTATTAACTTTTACTTTTTGCCTCCAGGTGAATGGATAGGGGTACGATGTACCCCATATCCATTCACTTAGGGTGGGGGGCCGGTATCTGGGGGCCCCCTTATTAAAGGGGACTCCCAGATTCCGATAAGCCTCCGCCCGCATACCCCGACAACCAATGGCAAGGGTTGTCGGGAAGAGGTCCTGTCCTCATCAACATGGGGACAGGGTGCTCTGGGGTGGGGGGGCCCGCAGTGCGCCCCCCTGCCCCAGAGCACCCAACCCCCCCATGTTGAGGGCACGCGGCCTGGCACGGCTCAGGAGGGGGGGGGGCGCTCGCTCGTCCCCACTCCCTTCCTGGCCGGCCGGGTAGTGTGCTTTGGATACGGGTCTGGTATGGATTGTAGGGGGACCCCCTACGTCAATTTTTCGGCGTGGGGGGGTCTCCTTACAACCCATGCCAGACCTAAGGGCCTGGTATGCTCCTGGGGGGGAACCCATGCCGGTTTTGTTTTTTACAAATTGCCGTGGAGTTCTCCCTCGGGAAAGCATACCAAATGCCGTCGCTGGAATGGGCCTTTACAAGGTGTGACTAACTTTACACTTTGTAGAACGAGCCCTAATTTTACACTTGCAAAATAACACTTACGGCGCAAAAAGGAAGCTAGAAAGCTTTGTGGATCGCCTTAAGTGCTAATTTGCATACTAGCAACGGCATTTCGACTCGAAATGCCCCCAGCGGCGGATGCGGTACTGCATCCTAAAATTAGGCAGTGTAATTCAATTACACATGCCGGATCTTCTGTGTAACTTTGGAAAAAGCCTTTTGAGGATCGTTTCCAAAGTTACACACAGACTGAACAGCAGTTAAGTCGGAGTATCTCTTTTGAGGATAACCCCCTTAGTTCTGATTTACATCATATGGTCCCAAGGCTGGCTTCAGTGTAGAGGAGAGATACAATATATTGGGTTCATGTACCACAAACCAGTCTGATGTTTGCTTTTTGTGACTGAACCTTAGTTGTGTGCAGTAATAAAATGAGGAAGGTTTGGGACTTTATGTGAAGCATACAACCAAAGGGGCAACATGAACAATAGTATCTGGCGAATAGGTCATTATCATTGGCTATAAATGTAGAAACAAAACATGGTAGAAACAGAAAAGATATTATTATAAAAATGGTTTTATTTCATACAAATATGATAACAAGGTAACATGATAATCCATATTAATGACATAATAAAACACCAGCCTCAGTGTGCCATATATACACAATATAAAATATTATATTTTATATTGTGTATATATGGCACACTGAGGCTGGTGTTTTATTATGTCATTATCTTCTATGTATGAAATAAAACATTTTTTATAATAATACCTTTTCTGTTTCTGCCATGTTATGTTTCTAAATTTATAGCTACCGATAATGACCAATTCGCCAGATACTATTGTTCATGTTGCCCCTTTTGGTTGTATGCTTCATATAAAGTCCCAAACCTTCCCCATTTTTTATTTCAAGTTATTAGGGATATAGGCACTTGTCTTGTGCCTCGCACAAAGTCCCAATTTCCCCTTCTCGCTTTAGTTGTGTGCAGGGTAACATAGTATGTTAGGAATCAGCAGCAAAGATGGCCAGATCTGCATGGCTACACTCAGGGAACTGGGACCAGACGGTATGCTTTATTTACAGTAAAACAAAATCCTTCCAAACAGCATCACACAACGAACATGACAATATAAGTGAACCAAAAAAACCCAGTGACAGAATACCTGACTAATAACTAGCAAGCAGAAGCCTAACTAACAACTATGTATATTAGGTTTACTGTGCAAGGTATTTCTTTTTGCTAATGGAAGATTGGTCGAAGCAGTGGAAACTGCAGTTCAGCATTTCTGACTGCAAAACACGGCTAGGGAAAAATAATCCCCCAACAGTACAATATTGGGAGAACAGAAGATTGTATTTAGCAAAAAAATAGCAAACAGGGTGTGGTCAAGCAGTGGACAACGCAAATAGAAATCTGTGGTGCCACCAACGGGATCACCAGAAGGAGGAAGGAGGTCCCAATTTCCCTATACAGCTCTCCATAACCTAATTTAAAAAGTAGTCCAGAGATTGGCAATCAAAAATGGTGAGGTCTGAAGGATATAACATAACTGGTTAGACTTTAGGAACATAGGGCCAGATCCAGAGAGAATTGGATCCACGCAGCGTATCAGAGATAAGCTACGCCGCCGTACCTTACCTGGCGGAATTTCGAATCCTCAACGATTTCGCGCCGTAAGATACGACGGTGTAGTGTATTTCTGGCGGCGGAATTGAAATCGGCGATCAGGGGGCGGGTTTCATTTAAATGAAGCGCGTCCCCGCGCCGAATGAACTGCGCATGTGTTGTCCAGAAATTTCCCGCCGTGCTTTGCGCGAAATGACGTCGCAACAACGTTATTTTTTGAACTTAGACGTGAGTTAAGTCCATCCCTATTCACGGACGACTTATGCAAAAAAAAAAAAATTAAAATTTCGACGCGGGAACGACGGCCATACTTAACATGGCAAGTCTATCTATAAGCCGCAAAATACCAGCTTTAACTATACGCCGGAAAAAGCCGACTACAGACGACGTTAGAAAATGTGACGGCCGCGCGTACATTCGTGGATCGTCGTAAATCGCTAATTTGCATACCCGACACGGAAAACAACACGAACTCCACCCAGCGGGCGCCGAAGTATTGCATCTAAGATCCAAAGGCGTACGAAGCCGTACGCCTGTCGGATCTTACCCAAAAGCCGTCGTATCTTGGTTTGAGGATTCAAACTAAAGATACGACGAGGGAAATTTGAAAGTACGCCGGCGTATCAGTAGATACGCCGGCGTACTTGCTCTGTGGATCTGGCCCGTAATATTTACAATCTTGAGGAGAGGGAAAATGGAGATATGTTTGTAACCTTTAAATACATAAACAGTGTGAATAAGGTTCACCAGAGCCTTAATTGAATTCCCCCTATTGTAGAGATTTCCCTTCACTTTCTGTCCAATAGCCAAAACAGGAAGTGAGAGGAAATCCCTCCAAAGTGAGGCAAGCCCTGCTTGTCCCCAAGGTTACCAGGACTAGTGTCCCATTGGAAGATTTCCCCTCTATTCCTATTCTGATGACAACCCACCATTTTTATTTTATTTTTACTTTCACTTTCGGTGATAAAGGTAAACAGGATGAATAAAGGGGGTGAATCTTCCTAATGAGGGCACAGACAGCAGCAACATTCTAACAGGTGTTATAATCCTTCTCCACTCTATCCAAAATATACAAAAAGGTTTTACCCTCAGTTATATTTTACATTAAACCATATTGTATAAAGCAGCATCATTTTGGTATGCATTACTGCCTTTTAACAAAGTCATTATGGCATTTTAAATAGCAATTTAATATAGCAATTTTCTACTTGTCTTTTGATACCACACGCAGTAAGTAATTCCCCTAAAAAATGTCATTCTAAATATCCATGCAATTAATGTACTTGTATAAGAAGAAAAATAAAATCACCATTCACATAGGCGTTTTCCCTTCCACGCTGTGCTGGCACAAATCTGCCTATAGACAATTGGTTCGCTAAGTTTCTTACATTAGACTGAGGAGAGGTCTTAGTTTCCACTTTAACAGCATAATCTGTAAGGCAATAATAACGAGGACAGTGTAAAAAAAAGTAATTGAAAATGTACGTGCCAATTCAGATATACCAGAATCAATCAATTTGAACAAAATGTACAGTAAAAGAAAGAACACAATTTTACTAATGGAAAAAGCGCATTGTGTTAAACTTAAGAGCTAGTCTACCCTACCCCTTCCACTACTTTAGGCAAAGTGCATAATAATGGGAAACTTCTCTTGCACGATAGAATCCATCCGCTGAAAAATCCCAGCAAATGGGTTTCAGCGGATAGATCCTATGGTGTGTACACTCCAGCGGATCTGTTTCCGCGGATATTTCTCCCCTGGGATGGATTCCAGCAGATCGAATATTTGCTGACATGCCAAACAAATCTATCTGCTGGAATCCATCCCAACGGATGGATCCGCTGGTCTGTATAGACTCACCGGATCCATCCGTCCGAAGGGATCCCCCGCATGCGTCGTAATGATTCGACGCATGCGTGGAATTCCTTATATGAAAGCGTCGCGCACCTCGCCGCGTCATAATCGCGGCGACGGCGCGACACGTCATCGCCAGAGGATTTCGGCGCGGATTTCAATGCGATGGTGAGTACACTCCATCGCATAGAAATCCGCGGAAATCCTTCAGAGGATTTATCCGTGGAAACGGTCCGCTGGACCGTATCCGCGGATAAATCCTCCCGTGTGTATGGGGCCTTAGAGACACTATTATGCCGCGTACACACGATCGGTCAAACCGATGAGAACGGTCTGATGGACCGTTTTCATCGGACCAAACCGATCGTGTGTGGGCCCCATCGGTTATTTATCCATAGGTTAAAAAAAAAGCAATCTTGTTTTAAATTTAACTGATGGATACCTAACCGAAAAAACGATCGTTTGTAGGCACGTCCATCGGTTAAAAATCCGCGCATGCTCAGAATCAAGTCGACGCATGCTTGGAAGCATTGAACTTCGTTTTTTTTTCAGCACATCGTTGTGTTTTACGTCACGATCGTTTTTTTAACTGATGGTGTGTAGGCACGACTGACCATCAGTCAGCTTCATCGGTTAACCGATGAAAACGGTCCATCAGACCGTTTTCATCGGAGGGACTGATCAAGTGTACAGGGCTTTAGAGATCTTCTTTTTTTTTTTATATATATATATATATATGTAAAAGTAGGTCTGACATGTAATTATTTATTTATGGATTCAAAAGGCCTCTAAAAGCGGCATTCAAATGCGGCAAAACATACGTTTTAAACGTGGGTTACTATCTGTCAAGTTAAATCGTTCAGGAGAGGTTGTAAAAACATCCCGTGTACATGAAGCCCAAGGTTTAACCGCGTTTCAGTTTTTGTTAAAATGTACAACGTCTGTAAACGTTTCAAATTCCTCTGAACATCCGTCTTAACCCAACCCAGGGGCAGCTGAAAAAAAATGCCCAACTGCTCCCAAACATCTGTTTATCAGCAGCAGTGTATATGAGGCCTAACTATCTCTGCTGAACAGTCAAAAAGCAGTGTTCGATAACAAATCTTTCATTTACTGCAGATGTTGACATTGCTTTATCACCACTACATAAAAGTAAAATTGACGGAAATAACCACAAATTAACAAAAATATATGCTTTCAAATCTGCTTCTAAACTAAAGCCATATACTCCCAGGTCTATAAAAACGAAACTACATATGGTTGCATCTTAAATAACCACATAACAACCCAAATAAAAACAAAACAAAAAAATAGGCGCATAGACAAAAGAGTTATACTGCCAACTACAGGAAGTCAGGACACCGGCAAAGAAAAATTGTCAAGCCAAGCCCAAGCCTCCCAAAATGCCCCTATGATTGGGGACAAATTGACATCCATAAATTTAGAGATTGGGAGCTGAATTTGAATCCACAGATACCGAAAAGAGCTGGTCAGTGGGATGGGGCAGTCCAGTGTTGCCAACCTACCAGATTGAAATTTACTGACACAACACCCAAATTTACTGGCACAACCAAGTTTTTACTGGCATTCCCAAAAGTTACAAAATTACAGTTTTAAGTGCAAATGAGAGAATTTAGGCTATAAAAAAAATACAATATGCAATTAGCAATATGATTTAAGCTAGATAATAAGGCAAAAAACATATTTCTTATTTTATTTTCGATATAGTAAGTAAGTAGCTCAGGGACAGGAGGGCAAGAAATTAAAATATGCGGCACACACATGGGCTACCAGTAAAAATACTGACGCCTGGACACCCTGGGGCAGTCCCCTGGTCCCGTTGAGACTACATCAATAGGGAACAAATACAATTTGGACCAGTTCATACGTAACCCAGAATAATCCCCAAACTCCTGAATCAGAACAAATGCAGCAGATAACGAGAGGCCAGGTCTTGTAAATACAAGAGCATATCATCCGCATAAAGTGACAAACGTTGATCTATTTGACCCGAACGAAAACCCGTAAAGGATGTACTCAAGCATATGTTGGCAGCCAGAGCTTTTTCAATCCTTAATGTTGTCTGTGCCCTCGTTCAGGAGATTCACCCTCTCTATTTGTCCTGTTTACCATTATCATTGAAAGTAAAGTAAACAAAATCCCACATCTTGGGTGTCCCCAAAAAAGTAATAGAGGGTAAATATTCCAATGGGGACACTAGTTCTGGTGACTTAGGTCCCTAAGGAATGACCTTAATTTGCAGGGATTTCCTCTAACTTCCTGTTTCGCTATGGGACAGGAAGTAAAAAGTAATCTCAACAATGGGGAAACAGATGGCGAAAAAACATCTAACTGGGTTATAACCCTCCCTTGCTCTATCCAGAATTTAAAAAACATCTCTTATTACTGTGGTCATTTACATGCTTATATTGTTTACTAGAAACAGATTCCAATTGATCACCTGCCAAACCAAAAGTAGTGTTTTCTACAGTTTCTATGCTGTGTAAAATCTATTGCGAGTGCTTTGTCCTGTGTTTCCACTGTATCCTCCTATGTGCATTTGTGCGTGTGTATTCTCCCACTCTTATGCTGTACATGGGCCCAACCTTCCTAAGCTTACAATCACTAACAACGGTTAGTGCTCCCTCTTGGGAACAAAATAAGTAACGTCCTCAAATAATGTGACCTAAATGGGATTCCTAGTCTCTGCCAACTAGGGGCCAGATTCACAGAGCAAGTACACCGGTGTATCTACTGATACGCCGGCGTACTTTCAAATTTCCTGCGTCGTATCTTTAGTTTGAATCCTCAAACCAAGATACGACGGCTTCAGGGTTCGATCCGACAGGCTTCGTACGCCTTCGGATCGTAGGTGCAATACTTTGGCGCCTGCTGGGTGGAGTTCGCGTTGTTTTCTGCGTCGGGTATGCAAATTAGAGATTTACGACGATCCACAAACGTACGTGCGGCCGTCGCATTTTCTAGTGTCGTCTGTAGTCAGCTTTTTCCGGCGTATAGTTAAAGCTGGTATTTTGCGGCGTATACATAGACTTGCCATGTTAAGTATGGCCATCGTTCCCGCGTCGAAATGTGAATTTTTTTCTTTTGCGTAAGTCGTCCGTGAATAGGGATGGACGTAACTCACGTCTAATTTCCAAAATGACGTCGTTGCGACGTCATTTCGCGCAAAGCACGGCGGGAATTTTCGAAACGAAGCATGCGCAGTTCAATCGGCGCGGGGACGCGCTTCATTTAAATGAATCATGCCCCCTAATCGCCGATTTGAATTCCGCCGCCAGAAATACACTACGCCGCCGTAACTTTCGGCGCGGAATCTTTCAGGATTCTAGCCGGAAAAGTTACGACGGCGTAGCGTATCTCTGATACGCTGCGCCTATCCATTTCTATGTGGATCTGGCCCTAGGACTTTACAGGTGCTAATCATCAAATAAAAAAAAAATACTGAATAACGAACAACAAGAATAAACTTTATCTTTAACAAATATTTTGTTTTTTCCATAAAGGGCAAATATAAAATGGCACCTGAAAAGTTCCAGTCCCTTTTTTTGTTTTTTCCCCTTTTGTTTATCCTATAATAATACCAATATATTATTAGGCTCATACAACCTGCAAGGTAGGACGTCGCACCTAGAACACAAGATTGCACTGGTAATAGGGTTGCCACCTTTTCGTCAAGCCAAACCTGAACACTTTAGTGGCCTGGGACACCTTTGGGTGCCTCAAGGTGTGTAGTAATGAGTGCGAATAGCCTACTAGAGCCAAATTGCTCTTGCTGACATCATTGCCCTGCTCCTTCCAGTGATGCCGAAATCTGCCCCCAGACAGCGGCCCGCAGCCCCCGGACAGCAACAGATGTGTGTGACTATCTTGGTTATATTGGGAGCCATAACCCAGTCTGAATATTGTGTCCGGGTTTCAGTCTGCCTGAAACCCGATACATGATTCAAAACTCGAACTGTCCAGGTGAATCCCGCACAGGTGGCAACCCTAACTGGTAACCTAGCGCAGTTTTGATAACATTGCTTTGTTCTTGCTGCAGGACACTGCTGTGCCTATCGAGGCTAGATATACAGTACCATTTGGCACACTAAGCCTGGTCAGGAAGGTAAAAAGGAGGTTTTCTCATCTATATAGTATCAGCCACACATACTTTCTCGTGATCAGCAGAAATACAGTCATCTCATAGGCTTATTTACCCACAATATTCAAATTTGGGTTAGGGTCAGTAAAATAAACAGTTCTGTGTAAAAGGGGAGATCCTAGCAGAGAATTGTTGCATTAGTCAACAAATAGTGTTTTGTTTGTTAGTTTTTTTCACGTCAACATGATTAGTAGATCATATCTGGATAATAAAGATTTCATACCAATATTTGTGTCATATATGTTTGAACCATATGGTTTCAACTTTCCTCTGGTTTCAGTAATAAAGTGATTCACAACATCCTTAAGGCTGTTTAATGTGACCTAGAGAAGGAAGAAAATGCTATATTTTAACTGAAACTGGAACATAAAGGGGGCTTGTACACAACATGTATAGAATGACATAATAGACATATTGGGCCAAATCCTCAAAGATCCTGCCTAACTTATCTTTTCCCATTTAAGTTACACTGCCTTAAAATTTCTACCTAAGTGCCCAATCCACAAAGCACTTACCTAGAAATTTCAGGCCGTGTAACTTAAATTCTCCCGGCGCAAGGCGGTCCTCTTCTCCAGGGGGGCCATTACAATTTAAATGAGGCGCGCTCCCGCGCCGGACGTACTGCGCATGCCCGTGACGTCATTTTTCCCGACGTGCATCGCGTGTTTTTCCGATACGCCGAGTTTTGAGGATCGCGCCGGGTTAAAAAATTGCGACGGGTTAAAAAAAAGATACGGCGAAAAAAAAAAAATCAAATTTAAAAAAAAAAAATCGCGGCGATCGAAAAAAAGGTCTGTTTTTACAAGGTGTAAACAGTTTACACCTTGTAAAAGCAGCCCTAATTTTACGTATGCAAACGTAAACTTACGCAGAAAAAACAAAGCTGAAAAGCTTTGTGGATCTCTGTAAGTCCTCATTTGCATACGCAAAGCGGCATTTCAATGCGAAATGCCCCCAGCGGCGGATGCGGTACTGCATCCTAAGATCTGACAGTGTAAGTGTCTTACAGATGTCAGATCTTCTGCCTATCTTTGGAAAACTGCTTCTGAGGATCAGTTCCAAAGATAGGCACAGGGATACGCAGGCTGAACAGCAGTTCCGCCTGCGTATCTCTTTTGAGGATTTGGCCCATTGACCCTGGCTTCCTAAAGGAGTAGAGCATGTTCACTTTCAAAGTTTTCACTTATCTATATATCAATATATAAATGAGATAAAGCAAAGTTAAAATTCACTTTGCAAAGAATATCGCGTGATGTGCAAAACAAAAAAACAAACAAAAAAACAACAGGATTTAGAATTGAAGTCTGATCATGTGCAATGAGGATTGAACATAATCTCATTCACTAAACTAAGTGAAAAATTATTTTCTCCGAGCCAGTTCACACCTTAGCAAATTAGATGCCACTTGGTGCGCAGTACCGCAGTTCGTAGCCATTCGTAAATACTTGGAATTACTCGGAAATACTCAGTTTGAGTGTTTCTGAGGGATTCCGAATTCAGTCGAGCTGTCCCCGAGTATTTCCGAGGCTCTTTGGCCGCATGCACTTTCTATACACTATGTACATTCTATACTTCACACTGTTCCACTCTACACACTGCGCTCTACATTATATGCTGCACACACATCACACTGTACACTTTGCTGTATACTATGTTGTGAACTGTGCTGAAAATTTTGTAGTGCAGCTCATAGCCCCAGGTGACCAAGGAGCTAGACAATCTACATTTATTAAACCACGTTTTCAACAGCACCCACCCACTCTCTTAAGCTTTAATAGACAAAGATTACATTAATTTCATGTACCTTTAAAATTGACTTTGTAGTCTATAATCCCCAATAGTATTAGTAACGTTGTATGTAAATTCCTAGGAGCATTTTGAAATACTGTTAACCACTTGCCGACCGCGCACCGTCGATATACGTCCACAAGGTGGCTCTGCTGGGCGAGAGCACGTAATATGACGTCCTCTCTCCCAGCCGCCACTAGGGGCGCGCGCGCGCCCCCCGCTCGCCCCCGACTCCCGTGCGTGTGCCTGGCGGGCGCGATCGCCGCCGGGCACACGCGATCGCTCGGTACAGAGCGGGGACCGGGAGCTGTGTGTGTAAACACACAGCTCCCGGTCCTGTCAGCAGGGGAAATGCTGATCTTCGGTTCATACAATGTATGAACCGAGGATCAGTGTTTCCCCTAGTGAGGCCACCCCCCCCCCCCACAGTAAGAACACACCCAGGCATACTTAACCCCTTCCCCGCCCCCTAGTGTTAACCCCTTCACTGCCAGTGGCATTTTTATAGTAATCCAATGCATTTTTATAGCACTGATCGCTATAAAAATGCCAATGGTCCCAAAAATGTGTCAAAAGTGTCCGAAGTGTCCGCCATAATGTCGCAGTACCGAAAAAAAAAATCGCTGATCGCCGCCATTACTAGTAAAAAAAATATAATAAAAATTACATAAAACTACCCCCTATTTTGTAAACGCTATAACTTTTGCCCAAACCAATCAATAAACGCTTATTGCGATTTTTTTTTACGAAAAATATGTAGAAGAAAACGTATCGGCCTAAACTGAGGAAAAAAAATGTTTTTTTATATATTTTTGGGGGATATTTATTATAGCAAAATGTAAAAAATATAATTTTTTTTCAAAATTGTCGCTCTATTTTTGTTTATAGCGCAAAAACTAAAAACCGCAGAGGTGATCAAATACCACCAAAAGAAAGCTCTATTTGTGGGAAAAAAAGGACGCCAATTTTGTTTGGGAGCTACGTCGCACGACCGCGCAATTGTCTGTTAAAGCGACAGAGTCCCGAATCGCAAAAAGTACTCTGGTCTTTGGGCAGCAATATGGTCCGGGGGGTAAGTGGTTAATAATACTGATCCTTTCTGCTCATTTCTTTTATTTACACTCACATGTCTCAGTCAATTTCTATAATCATCCAGGTATAGTAAGCAGTCACTGTGGTTACTAGGTACTGACAACAAGTTCCATATGACGATGTAACACTGGCTTGGGTTCACAATATTGCAATGTCAGGCATTGCATGTGATTCGCACCGCATTGCTGTGCAGATCACATGCAATGCAAATTCAGCCATAAAGACTGTATGGCTGAATTTGCATTGTATTTGGACCAAAATTGTGCAGGGACCCTTTTTGTGGATTTTTGGCATTCCTGCACCATTTCACAGTTCTGTGAACCGATATGGGGTTTATTGTATTGACACCTGCAGTGGTATTGCATAGGGCAGTATGAACTGCCTGCAAGAAGCCGCACAGGAATCACGCTGGTTCCCGCATCGCATATGTGTGAATCCAGCCTTAATTTATATTAATAGCGACAAACAAGACTATAAACTTTTATGTGGTCTACGATTGTACCTTGAAGTATAGAGTAGGGACGGAGGGTTATAACTAGGGTTGCCAACTTTCTGAAATGGAAATAAGGAACGGGGGGGTCGAGGGGGTGGGGCGGGGCGTGGGCAGGACGGGGATGTTTTTTCCTGTGCAAAAAATAAGACAACATTTTAAGGAAGTGTAGTGCAAATATCTTTATATAATTATACTTCCATAACTTTTTCTTTGCTTTCCTTACCATTTTATCTGCTACTCTCCCCCCCTTTTTTTGCTCTCCTTCTGCTCTCCTTCACCTTTTCTCTGCTATCCTTCCCTTTTCTTTGCACTTTCCCTTTTCTTTGCTCTCCTTCTGTTTTCTTTGCTCTCCTTCCCCTTTTCTCTGCTATCCTTCCCTTTTCTTTGCACTTTCCCTTTTCTTTGCTCTCCTTCTGTTTTCTTTGCTCTCCTTCCCCTTTTCTCTGCTATCCTTCCCTTTTCTTTGCACTTTCCCTTTTCTTTGCTCTCCTTCTGTTTTCTTTGCTCTCCTTACCCTGTCTTTGCTCTCCTCCCCCTTTTCTTTGCTCTCCTTCTGCTGTCCATCCATTTTCTTTGCTCTCCTTCCCCTTTTTATTGCTCTCCTTCCCCTTTTTATTGCTATCCTTCCCTTTTCTCTGCTCTTATTCCCCTTTTATTTGCTCTCCTATCCCTTTTCTCTGCTCCTCTTCCCCATTTTTTGCTCTCCTTCTCTTTTCTCTGCTCTCATTTCCCTTTTCTCTTTGCTCTCCTTCCCCTTTTCTCTTTGCTCTCCTTCCCCTTTTCTATTTGCTCTCCTTCCCCTTTTCTCTTTGCTCTCCTTCCCCTTTTCTCTTTGCTCTCCTTCCCCTTTTCTCTTTGCTCTCCTTCCCCTTTTCTCTTTGCTCTCCTTCCCCTTTTCTCTTTGCTCTCCTTCCCCTTTTCTCTTTGCTCTCCTTCCCCTTTTCTTTGCTTCTTCTGCTCTCCTTCCCCTTTTCTTTGCTTCTTCTGCTGTCCTTCCATTTTCTTTGCTCTCATTCCCCTTTTTTTGCTCCCATTCCCCTTTTCTATGCTCTCCTTCCCATTTTCTTTGCTCCTTCTGCTGTCCTTCCATTTTCTTTGCTCTCATTCCCCTTTTTTTGCTCTCCTTCCCCTTTTCTTTGCTCTCCTTCCCCTTTTCTTTGCTCCTCTTCCCCTTTTTTAAATCTCCTTCCCTTTTCTCTGCTCTCCTTCCCTTTGCTCTCCTCCCTCTGCCCCTCTTTCCCTTTTTTCTGCTCTCTGTCCCATTTTGTTGTCTCTTCTTCCCATTTTATTTGCTCTCCTGATGCTCTCCTTCCTCTTATCTGCTGCTTTGCCTAATATCCCTTTTCTTTGCTCAACCTTCCCCTTTCCTCTGCTCTTCTCCCCTTTTCTCTATTCTGCTTACCTTTTTTTCTGTGCTCTGCTCGCTTTCTTGCAGCAGCAGCTAGTTTTCTTTCTTCTTCGTTTTCTTTCTTCTTCTTCTGTTCTTCTTCTTCCTGGTACCGCGGGCGCCGGGCGGGGAATGCAGGGAGGGGGTTGCGTCGTGACGTCACAACGTCATCGGCACGGCATTGCGGAATTAGTCAGAAGGCGGAGGGGAGGGGACGCCGACGCACAGACAGTCACTACATGATGAAAGTGACGAACACCAATAAGGTACCGCGTAATACGGAACGTATCAGCTTGATACGGAACAGCACTTGTCTGTTTAAAATACGGGACGATTCCGTATTTTACGGAACGGTTGGCAACCTTAGTTATAACACAGGTCAGTTATTTTTGCTATCTGTGCCCCATTGGTGAGATTTCCCTTCACTTCCTGTCCCATAGCCAAACCAGGAAGTGAGAGGAGATCCCTCCACCAGGGTCACCAGAACTAGTGTCCCCAAGGGATGATTTCCCCTCTATTACTGTTCTGGTGTTAACCCAAAATTTGGAATTTTGATAATAGTAAACGGGACAAATAGAGAGCTTGAATATAACAGGGACACAGACAGCAATAAAAATTGCAAAAAAACAAACAAACAAAAAAAAACCATACAGAGTTTTTTAAACTTTAATTTCTCAGGCTTAGGCAGTGCTAGCTGTTTTAGGGCCTTGACATACAGTAAAATCTATAAACACTAGCTATACTTACAGGCTTGTCCAGTTCAATAGTGAAACCACGGTCTGTTTTAAGAACCCTGTAATGTTTGACTTGGGACCTGCTTATGGAAAAAAAGACACATACGTGTGTCAATAATCATTTCATGCCTGAGTGCTCTGCTTGCTTTAAATTAGATGCCATGCAGTATAATTTTAAAGGAATACAATATTTGCAGATCAACTATTTAAATTAAATGATGTAAGATCAGGCAAGAATATCAGTCACAGTGGTAAAAAAAAAAGTATGTGAACCTCTCGCAATTACCTGTTTTTCTGAAGTAATGTGTCATAAAATGTGATCTGATCACAATAGACAAACAAAATGTGCCTAACCAGTTCAGCTCTGGAAGGTTTTACCCCCTTCATGACCAGGCCATGTTTTGCTTTGCGGCACTGCACTACTTCAACTGAAAACTGTGCAATGTTGTACCCAAACAAAATGTATATACTGTATATTTTGTTTACACAAATAGAGCTTTCTTTCGGTGGCCTTTGATCCCCTCTTGTTTTTTTTTATTATTATTATTATTATTATTATTATTATTATTATTATATAAAAGTGAAAAAAGACCGACAATTAAAACTATATTTTTTAATTTCTGCTATAAAACACATCCCAAAAAATAAATAAAAATCTCTTAATATATTTAGGCCAAAATGTATTCTGCTACATGTCTTTGGTAAAAAATCTCAATAAGTGTATATTGATTGGTTTGCGTGAACATTATAGCATCTACAAACTATAGAGTATATATGGAATGGAATATTTGTTTATTTATTTTTGTTATGCTAGTAATGGCTGTGATCAGCGGTTTATAACAGCACTGCGATTGATGCAGCGAAAAATCTGACACTAACTGACGCTGGGGGAACTAACTAACCGCCACTGACATTACAGTGATCAGTACTAAGAAGATGCACTAATGATACTGGGCAGGAAGGGGTTAAAGCGGAGCTAAACCCTAAAGTGGAACTTCCGCTCATCGGAACCCTCCCCCCCTCCAGTGTCACATTTGGCACCCCCCCCCCCGTTGTGTTCTGGGAAACACACAGCGGGGACCAGTGAGCAATGCTTCACTTCCTGGTTCCCTCAACGAGGTTGGCGGTGGGGGCAGCAGAGTGGCGATTGCTCGTCTTCTGATGCCAATGTTGCTGGACTCCAGGACGGGTAAGTGTCCTAATATTAAAAGACAGCAGCTGCAGTATTTGTAGCTGCTGGATTTTAATATTTTTTTACGGCAGAGCTCCGCTTTAACATCTAGGGCGATCAATGGGTTAAATGTGTGCCTCCAAGTGTTTATGTGTGTACTGTGTCTGATTTTATTGGGGATCTACTGGTTTTCAGTAGGGAATTGTGATGCAATTGCCTATATGCTTCAGTCTAATTCTCTCCCTGCTAACTTAATGCTGTTGGTTAGAGGTAACAGGTGTTTTCATGTGTGTGATTCATCTCTCTCTGTAAAGACTGTTCATATGTTAAATAAGGCTAGCTTTTGAAAGGCCTTTAATTGTGTGATAACGCTGTCTACAACCTAGTGATTCTCAGAGGTGTTAATAGGTGTCAAACTGGATGCAGACGAAAAGTCTGCTTAGGAAACTCAGTGTGTGAAGGTGGTTTGTTGTTATGCTGTTTAAGGAATGTGCAGTGATTAGACATGATAATTGTCGGTCGGTGCCGACCTGTCTAGAATGTTTTAGTAATTAGCCTTAGTGTGTGATTAGGGGGGGGGGGTGGAGATTTCATTGTTGCTTCAATGTCTTGGACTGTATAAAAAGCTGAGAAGAAAACCATTAAAGTCTGTGTTGTTCCAGCAGTAAGCTTGTCTCATGTGTGGCTTTCTGGGCGATTCCAGGAATATCCCTCCTCGTGGAATATTGGGGTGATTTTCGTTATGGGAAGAAGGGAACGTTGACGGGGATATCATACCAATACCGTCACAGGAATGAACAAACGAGATCCCATCATTGAAGAATCTGATCTCTGTGTTGTTTACATTCACAGAGCTGTGTTTGGGAAAGATCAGAGTCGATCACCAAATGCCAACGCTCAATCATTGGCCTGGGCCCGGTGATTGGCATGTGCTGTGACAAATCACAGCACAGACATGCGGGCGCGTTCCCCCTACCTGGAAATGCAGAATCATGTATATATACATGATTCTCTGCAGCCGGCCTGCACTGTAGCAGTAAAACTACAGTGAGCGGCCGGCATGTGTTGTGACGAATCACAGCACAGACACGCGGGCGCATTCCCCCTAACCGGAAATGCAGAATCATGTATATATACATGATTCTCTGCAGTCAGCCTGCACTGTAGCAGTAAAACTGTGCGCGGCTGGTAAGTGGTTAAGCTGTTAACACACAGATATTCAAAATTCAGTTTTTTTTTTAACCCACCCATTAAACATTCACAGTGCTGGAGGAAAAAGTAAGTAAACCCATAGACTAATTACTTCAACAAAAACTAATTGGAGTCAGTAGAAAACTGGAGTCTAATTAACCACTACCCCACCGCGCCATAGCGAAAATACTGCTACAGCGCGGTGGAGTTATTCCGGGACGACGTCCTCCCAGAATCCTTCACTCGCGCGCCCCCTGGGGCGTGCTCCCGGAATCATCTGTGAGCGCGCCGGGTCTAGAAGACCCGGCGCATCACAGATCGCGGTAAATCGCCGCTGATAGCGGTGGTTTACCACGTGATCGCTCCGTCAAATGACGGAGCGATCACTTGTAAACAAACCGGCGTCATGTCATGACGCCGGTTCCTCCCTCTCCTCTCTGTACCGATCGGTACAGTGTGAGAGGAGAGGGGGGAGAGCTGCAGCAGCAGCTGCTGTGGCTGGATCTGTGACAAATGCAGTCACAGATCCATCCCTCCCTCCCTGTGCAATACTCTGCAATTAACCCCTCATACTCTGCAATACCCCCATACCCCCCATACTCTGCAATTAACCACCCATACTCTGCAATTAACCCCCATACTCTGCAATTAACCCCCATACTCTGCAATTAACCCCCATACTCTGCATTTAACCCCCCATACTCTGCATTTAACCCCCCATACTCTGCATTTCACCCCCATACTCTGCAATTAACCCCCCATACTCTGCAATAACCCCCCCATACTCTGCAATAACCCCCCCATACTCTGCAATAACCCCCCCCCATACTCTGCAATACCACCCAATACTCCGCAATACCTGCTAATATGACAGAAACAAGATTTTTTTTTTATTTTTTTACAGAATTTTCAGTGTTTTTTCTTTTATAGCGCAAAAAATAAAAATCGCAGAGGTGATCAAATACCACCAAAAGAAAGCTCTATTTGTGGGAAAAAAAGGACAAAAATTTCAGATGGGCACAATGTTGTATGACTGAGTAATTGTCATTCAAATTGTGAGAGCACCGAAAGCTGAAAATTGGTCTGGTGAGGAAGGGGGTTTAAGTGCCCAGTGGTCAAGAGGTTAATAAAATGAGTTTCGAGGTTTGGTTTAAAGCTACTTTGGTTGACAAAAGACACTAAAACATTTTAAGATTGCTGTTCATAAGAAGCATCAGCTTCTTTGAACCATGCCTCACAAAAAGGGTCTCTCTGATGACATACATACAATATAAAGCAGTTGATTTGCATAAGGCTGGAAAGGGATACAAAAGCTATCTCAAAGTGTTTAAACATCCATCAGTCGACAGTTAGACAAATTGTCTATAAATGGAGACAGTTTAGTGCTGTGGCTACTCTTTCTAGAAGTGGGGACCCAGCCAAGATGACTCCCAAGGCACAACCCAGAATTCTCAATCAGAAGAACCCAGGAGTTACAACATCTATGTTTATGAGTCTACATAAGTCTTTGAACAAGCAGGATGTCTATGTCAGAACACCACGGAGGAAGCCACTGTTCCCAAAAAAAAAAAAAAAACATTGCTGCGCATTTGAAGTTTGCCAAAGAGGCTGAGCACCCTGAATATAGGATATAATAAAACAAATATTTAAAGTTATACTTTTTCATACCTATGTTCAGAGGGCTCTCGAATAGTTACAGCATAGTTCTTGCAGTCTGCCCCAGGCCGCAGAATTAGGTTGCCATTGTCTTCTTCCTTCATGAGCATTTCTGCAGCTTCTGAGCGCGTTACACTGTAAAAGCATCTGTACGGGATTGAAGATGAATGTAATCACAGAATTTTGCAAGTTACAGTGCATGCACATAATATAACATGTATATAATACATGGCCACATCTCTCAAAGCAATTTCTTGTAGTGCTGAGACATCTGTGCTACAGAGCAGGGTGAGAAAAATATGCAGTAGAACAGGGGGTAAGTGTTGTGGTAATTAGGTGCTAAGGGTTAGGTTCAAGGTTGGAAGGGGGAATACAGGGTATGCAGTACATCTCCGTAATTCATGTATATTTCACAGTGTTCTCGTCCTTTAAAAGACACCACAACTACAGAAAAATACCTGTTGATCTGCAAGAAATGCACTCATCTCATAAATTCCTATTGTGGGCTAACAACACATTTTTGTGGACAGAGGAATGTCAGCCCTGCCCAGTTTTCTTTTGCTAAACTGCGCAAATCATTCCACTGTCTTCTTCTTCAGAGCTTCTTCAAAGCTTCTTCAAAGCACAGGCATGATTTGACCGATAGCCCCAAGAGAAAAACATTTAATAACACAAGAAGTGTGCGCAGGACAGGGAACAGCTCTGCATTTTTTACAAGGTTAAAGCGGGGGTTCACCCTATGAACGGAATTTTTTTTTTCTTTTTTCTACTACCATAAAATCAGGCATTGTAGCGCGAGCTACAGTATGCCTGTCCCAATTTTTTTACCCCCGTACTCACCTTGTACTCGTACATCGAAGATACCGGGGAATGGGCGTGCCTATGGAGACGGAGGATGATTGACGGCCGACTCTGGCGCGTCACGCTTCTCCGGAAATAGCCGAAATAGGCTTGGCTCTTCACGGCGCCTGCGCATAGCCTGTGCGCAGGCGCCGTGAAGAGCCGAGACCTACTCCGGCTGTCTTCGGGGAGAGTGACGTGCCAGGGCCGGCCGTCAATCATCCTCCCTCTCCATAGGCATGCCCATTCCCCGCGGGAGCCGAAATCTACAATGTACGATTACAAGGTGAGTCCGGGGTTAAAAAAATCGGGACAGGCATACTGTAGCTCGCGCTACAATGCCTGTCTCGATGGTAAAATCATGTGCGTGAGGGTGAACTACCGCTTTAACATTTTTTTTGTACTATAATAACAATTTTAATTAATAGAATAAACACTATTATTTAAATGGTATATTTAGAAAACCAAAAAAGCAAATAATAGAAGCTCGTTGTTTAAGGACTCACTTTATGGACTGTTATGGGCAGAGCTTTTTTTCTCAGAAAATAGGTGCAGGAACTCAACCACGACCCCGTTCAGATTTCACAAACAGTAGAAGGGTCTTAAAGGGGCATTACATACCAGGATTGCATTACATACAGAGTGCAGGGTTCAGGGGGGTTACACACAGAGTGCAGAGCTGTCACTTGTAAACACAGAAACCAGACTTCTGTGTTTACAAGTGATTGTAGTGAGCAGGTACCAAAGGGTCTGAGCCAGAGGTGGTGGAACTGAGTTCCCCCAAGTTCCCCCTGAAAAAAAGCCCTGGTTATGGGCCTAAATGTTAAATGTTCCCTTTAACAGTTGGTTTAAAGCCCTGTACACACAAAAAAAAACGTTGGTTTTCCTGACAGGATTCCTGGCAAGCTTGGCGTGCATACAGACGGCCATTCAAAAGAACCATCGTTCTTTTGAATGGCAAGAACACGGTAACATCATCGACTACGACGAGCCGGTGCTCGTCACATTCAATGCCGTCGCCGCCATCTTGCTACACCCTACACTACCCTTGTATGCATGCGCGGGTTTACCTGGGGACAGGTAAGCACTCTGCCGAGAATCCCCACGAGAAAATAGAGAGCAGGTTCTCTATTTTTCTCGTCGGGATTTCCTGCAGTTTTCTCACTGAGAAAGCATACGCATGCAAGGTTTTCACGGCAAAAAGCTTTCCCAGCATCTTTCTTGCCGAGAAAACCGGTCGTGTGTATGAGGCTAAAGTGTTAGGCCGCGTACACACGGTCGATCCATCTGATGAGAATGGTCCGACGGACCGTTTTCATCGGTTCACCGCTGAAGTGGCCTGATGGTTTGATGTGCGTACACACCATCAGTTCAAAATCCGATCGGGTCAGAACGCGGTGACGTAAAACACACAACGTGCTGAAAAAAAACGAAGTTCAATGCTTCCAAGCATGCGTCGACTTGATTCTGAGAATGCGCGGGTTTTGAACCGATGCTTTTGTGTACTAACCACCAGTTTGGACCTATCGGTCAGCAGTCCATCAGTTTGATTTTAAAGCAAGTTCTATCATTTTTGTCTGAAGGACAACAGACCGATGGGCCGTAGACACGGTCGGTTTGGACCGATGAAACTAAACTTCGGCCTGTTTTCATCGGTTTGGACCGACCGTGTCTACGCGGCCTTAGGGTTAGATGAAATTAAAGTTTATGTATAGAAAAACTATATATTTTTTTTAAACCCAACTCTAGGATGAAAAGAATCCCTCTGCAATTGTTAAATGCTTGTTAACTCTAAGGCCTCGTACACACGATAAGTTAACCAGAGGACAACGGTCTGAAGGACCATTTTCATCGGTCCAAACCAATCGTGTGTAGGCCCCATAGGTTATTTAACCTTAGGTTAAAAAAATGGCAACTTACTTTAAAATTTAACCGATGGATTGATAACCGATAGGTCAAAACCGATCGTTAGTATGGAAAACCATTGGTTAAAAACCTGCGCATGCTCAGAATCAAGTCGACGCATGCTTGGAAGCATTGAACTTCGTTTTTTTCAGCACGTCGTTGTGTTTTACGTCACCGCGTTCTGACACAATCGTTTTTTTAACTGATGGTGTGTACGCACGACAGACCATCAGTCAGCTTCATCGGTTAACCTATGACAATGGTCCGTTCTCATCGGATGGACTGATCGTGTGTACGCGGCATAAGGGGTAGATAAGGCTTCCCATAGATTCTTCTTATTTTTATCGTTCAGCCAAGCAAGGTGAATAGAGGAATCCTCCCTGTTGTGCAGGGCTCCTCCTCTGTCGGAACACACTGATTGACAAAAGTTTTCCAGCATTCTCATATTATTTTTGTCAAGCGGGAACGGCTATAGATGGATCAAAATGCAACTGGTCCCTGCTGAACTATGGCCAGCTTAAAGCAGAAATTCAGTTATTTTTTCATCTTTCAATCTATTAAATCTTCTGCCCTTGTTGTTTTAACTTTGGATAGTCACAGCCTCAGTAAAACCAGTAACACTGTGTAAAAATCTGTGTTTTAAAAAAAATCCCAAGATTATAGCTGCCCCGCCTCTCCAGTACCTTTTCAGTGTGTGTATGTGTATTCTTTGTGATGTATACTGTGTGTGTGTATAGTGTGTATAACAGTGGTCTCAAAGTACCGGCCCGCGGGCCATTTGCGGCCCGCGGACCAGTTATAAATGGCCCGCAGGCAGGCGCTATTTGGTGGTGAGCCGTTGGTATTACAAGTTATTACCACCAGATGTGAGCTGGCGCCATCTGGTGGTGGACGTTGGTATTACAAGTTAAGCATTACAAGTTAAACAGCAATTCTAATGTAATTTTTCACTATTTTCACTGCCATATTCTTCCCTCTAATTAGAACCCCCAAACATTATATATATTTTTTATCCTAACACCTTAGAGAATAAAATGGCGATTGTTGCAATACTTTCTGTTACGCCGTATTTGCGCAGCGGTCTTACAAGCGTACTTTTTTTGGAAGAAATTACACTTTTTGTAATAAAAAAATAAGACAACAGTAAAGTTATCCCCATTTTTTTAAATATTATGAAAGATAATGTTACGCCGAGTAAATTCATACCCAACATGTCACGCTTCAAAATTGCGCCCGCTTGTGGAATGCCGACAAACTTATTTACCCTTTAAAATCTTCATAGGCAACGTTTAAAAAAATCTACAGGTTGCATGTTTTAAGTTACAGAGGAGGTCTAGTGCTAGAATTATTGCTCTCGCTCTACCAATCACGGCGATATGTGTTCGCTTCTGCGCGCAAGCTCGTCGGGACGGGGTGCGTTTTCTGGCTCCTAACTTTTTTAGCTGGCTCCTAGATTCCAAGCAAATTTGTCAAACCCTGACTTACACCAGTGCAGGTGGTAATAATGCGCTCGCTGACACCAGTGCTGGGGGTTAATAATGTGTTCGCTGACACCAGTACTGTTGTTTTTGAAGTTTGAAAGTTTGCATGCGGCCCCCCATGGGATATGGAAACTTGTCTTGTGGCCCTCAGGTAATTTGAGTTTGAGACCCCTGGTGTATAATGTGTGGCCCCATAATCTATTGCCTGGGGGCCCCATAATCTCCTATTGCCTGGGGGCCCCATGAGTTGTCAGTCCGCTCCTGGCTGCAGAGCTAGAGGTGTGTGTCTGTGTAAATCCAGGAAGTGAACAGGCAGCAGCTTTAGCTGCCCACAGTTAAAATGGATGCAGCTAAACTTTGTGGGGGGGGGGGAGATTTCTGCAGCATTTTTGGCAAGTACAGAATCACAGTATATATAAAATAATATGCAAAGTGGTTGGAAGGCAGCTTAAGAATGGCAAATATGTTTTTATTACAAATTATGTGAGCAGACTGCAGTTCCTCTTTAAAGTGGTTCTAAAGCCTTAAGGTTTTTCACCTTAAGGTGGTAATAAACTTAGTTTATTTAATTGTACCTACAGAAAAGCTTATAATACAGTAAGAATTATCTGTGGGTATAGTGACTATCTCCTAAACTTGAACTGTTAGGAGATATTCACACTGCATGCAGCCCGTGACGTCACCGGCGCATGTGCTCTGAATGTCTGGCATACTGTTCTGGATCTTCAGAGCTGATGCCATAAACGAGCGACAACATCGCAAGCCCTGGCCATTCATGTAGCGGGAGACCGTAAACCCGGAAGAAAAAAAATAGGGTGAAGATTGAATCCCTGTCAGCTGTGACAACGCACCGCTGGAGGGCTCTGTTTTAGGGTACGTTTTGCATAATGCGCTAGTATGCAATGCATAGTAACATATTATGCACGTGTCTCACAGGGGAAAGTTTTTCTTTTTTTTGCAGCAGCAGTTTACTACCGCGTTAATGGATTCTATGCATTAAGGTGAAAAACTCTCTGTGCTGCAAAATCCCCCCCCCCCCATACTTATCTAAGCCGGATCCAGTCCAGCGATGTGCACAAGCTCTCACCGCTGTCTCCCTACTTCCTGGGCAGATTGATAGCAGTGGGAGCCATTGGCTCGCGCTGCTATCAATTAAAGCCAGTGACGAGGGAGCCGGGGGCGGGGCAGAGTCACCATTGACACAGACAGTGGGGCTTGGGAGTGAACATGCACAGCCACTCGCTGAAGAGCAGGGGCCTACAGCGATAACTGGTGACCCAAGAAGATCAGGGCGGAGCTATATCATATGTTTGCTGCCATGTCTTGGCGTCAGGAAAGGAAAATTATGGTAAGGCCCCTTTCAGACGTGCGGACCGTATGTCCGCTTTTTCATCCATCCGTTTGCGGATAAAAAAGGGACATACATTGGTCCCTATGTGATGACGGGTGTCAGCGGTTAAACATCCGCTGACACCCGTAATCATCCGCCTCCGCAAAGATGCGATTTTGCAGACGGAAGAAAACTCTATTTTTTCTTCCGTCTGGCGGATCGGATTGGATGAACACGGACCGTGTTCATCCAATCCCCCATAGGGGAGAGCGGAGAAAATACAGGGCGGTCCCTGCACAGTGTGCGGAGACTGCCCTGTCATCCGACGGCTCAGTGGGGATTTTACGGAGGATCCCCGATGAGCTTACGGACACACGGAGGCGGATCATTACTGATCTGCCCCGTGTGAAAGGGCCCTAAGTATCTGATACAATTTCCTATTTCCCGATTACAAGAATAGTTTGATTTGTCAGTAAGCAGGTTGCTTCAGGAACAATGAACTTACACAGGCATTTCATTTCGATCATTTGGTTGTTCACAATCTTCATAGGTTCCAGGGACAGGCATATCCACAGAAAGTCTAGAGGGTGAAGACACAGAACTTTTTTCCTCTTCTGCTCTCCTGGCTGTTTCCTTTTCTAGAATTTCCTTTAGCCTAATGAGTTGTCCGGGTAACAAAGTCAAGCAGCTTGGAACAGATTGCTATATACAAAAAAAAAAAGATATTTAAACTCAAGGTATTCAGCTATGGCAACTATTCAAACCTGCACCTGTGCTTCATTCATAAACATGTTGAGAAGAAAGTGGGTGGAGAGGTCCATACTTTTATAGTTAGCAAATATGGTATAAGGACATTGTCAGGACATGGGATCTCTTCTGTGTCTGGCGTTGACTCTTCCCACTGAGCTATCTAGGATGCTGGACAGCTCCCTGCCTGATCTATTGGACAATACTATCTGATCCATTGGACAACCCGGCCTTGTGTCTTGACTGCTGTTGAACCTTGAACTCTTTTCTCCTCCCATGAACTTCCTATAAAAGCCTTGTCTCAGAACTTCCTCTTTGCCAGGTTATTGTGCCTTCTCAGCCAGTGCCTTGCTCTTGACTTCCCTGTGGCCGTCAGTATTTTGCTACCACTTGTGATCGACCCTTGGCTTGTTCCTTGACAATTCTACTGCCTGATCCCAACCTGCAACTACCCGTTACCTCCCTTGGCTTGTTTTCTGACCACGCTGCTGTTTTAGCCTTATCTGCACATCCGCTACTGGACCCTGGCTTGCTCACACCCTTGTGGGGCAAACCTGAAAACCGCAACCAGGTACTAGCACACAGCTAAATCCATCTCCACCATCAGGAGCTTTGGTGAACACCGGTTAGTACTTCGACTCCGCACCTCAGGTGAGCCTGTGTCATCTGCCAGGGTGACTGCCTGTGTACCTATCCTGCTGGTCGGTGGTAGTCCTGCAACTGCTATAGCAACTGGTCTTCAAGCAGCCTGAAACCTGATCGTGACAGACATAGAGAAGCTATCTACATCATGAATAACATGAACACATTGCTAACTCAAAAACTACAGTTGCATGTTAAGGTTGCCATTAAATAAATCTGAATATTGTACATGACATAAAAAGTTTAGTTTTGTTAGTACAATGGTCGTGCAGGTTATCCAACAAATGCAGAATTAATTGTTAGATGAACAACCCACACCTTGTTGCAACCAAACGATTCAATTGCTCCTTCATCTTGTGAGACAGGCCGGTCCCTAAACCCTCGAGCATGCTCCGTTCCATAAAGTGCTTCAATTTAAACAAACAGTCTGCGCATCTATGACATCATTTGGATCCAACATGTTTAATTCACAGACAGTACACACTGCATCTTTCAAACTAGGGCCACCCCTTTAATAAGTTTCACCCACCCTCGGCTTAACCGTAAAGAAGGGGACGTCCAGGTGAAAGGTGCTTAAATACATCTATCAATCAATTGTCAGCATCACGTGTGTTCAGCATATGATACTGAGCGGAGCCACAGACCATGGCTGGGAGGCACGTTTGTCATGGGACAGGGCGGGCCACCTGTACATGGATAGAAGTCGTTATTGCTATACAGTCACTATGGAGAGAAAAAGCAGCAGTATGAGTTCTCTTCCTTGTTTTTCATCCATGCACAGGCGGGAGTTGGCTGGTGGAATATACCACGGAAAATAGGGACTGGTCAAGTGTTGGTCCTCCAGAGGGGAATATTTCTAAGCGCTTTACGATCTCATTTGTGAGATCGTTTGGTCTGGTAAGCAGCCTGTTTGGCCAAAGGAGCACAGTGGTGACATAGAAGCACTCATTTAAATCTGCAGCATAGAGCACTTTTTTGCATTTGGATGGACCTTATTCGGACTTCATGTTGATGTTTAATTTATTTGCTTATGAATTAACAGTTTCATTTTATTTATTCACTTACGAAATTTTCACTTTATGGGGAATGTTTATTATGTAAATGTTCATACATGAATTGCACTTTATATTTTTTCATTCACATGTAAGTGGGCATATAATATTGAAATGTATCAAATAATGTGCTTTACATTTTTGGTTCACATGTGATATTATTTAAGAGACAGCGCATTATTATTTTTACAGAATCAATTGTCATTACCATCTATGCGCTAGTGCAGGCTGCCCATAATACAAATATAGGTTATAGCATGTACAGTATATACATTTTATGGAAGGAATCCCATTGTATCTTTATTACTGGCTCCTTGTGTGCCCCTTGTTTAACACCTACCTTATAAATAACTTCATCACCTCCTCCAAATACAATAAGTAGGAATCATCATCTTATTTCCCACTTTCATATCTTACTGTATTTATTGCAATATGTTGCCATTTCAAATGTGCATTTTTTATATTAATGAAAAATAAAAAAGAAACTGAATCAATTTGGATAATTTGTTATGTCATTATGTTATTTTGTAACAAACATTAACGAACGACGCAAACTATGGCATCCTGTTAGCTGAATGAAACAAATGGCTATAAGCAAATTTGTTTTGTTATAATTTATTTTGGAAGCGTTGAAATTTGTTACTATTGTGATGTATTCAAATCTCTGAATAATGAAAATCGGAATATCGATTCATAACAAAACGTATCGCACATGACTAATGTGCATTACCTACTAGAAAACAGCTTGAACATCATATATATACACACACATACACAATATCATCAAAAATTGAATTTCAGTAATTCAATTCAAAAAGTGAAACTCATATATTATATAGATTCATTATACACAGAGTGAGATATTTCAAACATTTCAGTCTTTTAGTTTTGATGATTATGCCTTACAGCTAGTAAAAAAAACCAAATTCAGCATCTCAGAAAACTAGAATATTACATAAGACCAGAAAAAAAATGATTTTAATACAGAAATGTTGGCTTACTAAAAAGTTTGTCCATGTACAGTATAGTATGCACACAATACTTTTTCAGGGGTTCTTTTGCACAAATGACTTAATCAATGCGGCGTGGCATGGAGGCAATCAGCCTGGGGCACTATTGAGGTGTCATGGAAGACCAGGTTGCGGCCTTAAGCTTGTCTGTATTGTTGGGTCTGGTGTCTCTCATCTTTCTCTTGACAATACCCCACAGATTCTCTATGGCATTTAAGTCAGGAGAGTTTTCTGGCCAATCAAGCACAATGTTACCATGATCATTAAACCAGGTATTGGTACATTTGGCAGCGTGGGCAGGTGCCAAGTCCTGCTGGAAAATTAAATCAGAATCTACATAAAGCTGGTCAGCAGAAGAAAGCAAGAAGTTCTCTAGAATTTCCTGGTAGAGGACTGCGCTGACTTTGGACTTGATAAAATACAGTGGACCAACACCATCAGATGACAAAACTTCACACTGGACCTCCTGCAACTTGGATTTTGTGCCTCTCCACTCTTCCTCCAGACTCTGGGACCTTGATTTCCAAATAAAATGCAAAATTAACTTTCATCCACAAAGAAGACTATGGACAACTGAGCAACACTCTAATATTTTTTCTCATTACATTGTCTCTGGTTGAGGAGTGGCTTGACAAGAGGAATGCGACAGTTGTAGCCCATGTCCTAGATACGTCTGTGTGGTGGCTCTTGAAGCACTGACACCAGCCGTAGTCCACTCCTTCTGAATCTCAGCCAAATTCTTGAATGGCCTTTGCTTCACAATCCTCTGAATGCTGTGGTTATCCCTGTTGCTTGTGCACTTTTTTCTACCACACTTTTTCCTTCCACTAAACATTCCATTATTATGCTTGAATACAGCACTCTGAAAAGCCAGCTTGTTTAGCATTGACCTTTTATGACTTACCCTCCTTGTGGGGGGTGTCAAGGACTGTCTTCTGGACAACTGTCAAGTCAGCAGTCTTCCCCATGATTGTGTAACCTAATAAACCAGACTGAGGGACTATTTAAAGGATCAGGTGTTTTGAGTTAATTAGCTGATTACAGTGTGACACCATGAATCTACAATATTGAATTTTTTCATAATATTCAAATTTTTTGAGATACAGAATGTGGGGTTTTCACTAGCTGTAAGCCATAATCATTGGCCCGGATTCAGAAAGAATTGCGCTCTATTTGCGGAGGCGCAGGGCAACGATTTTGCCCTGCGCCCCCGCAAATATTTTGCGCTGCCCTCGATTCGCGGAGCAGTAGCTCCGTAAATTGCGAGGGCGCCCCGGCAAAATTGCCCGGAGTAAGCGCGCGCAATGTAAATTATCCCGCCGGGGGTGGGAATCATTTAAATTAGGCACGCTTTCCCGACGTGCATTGCGGCAAATGACGTCGCAAGGACGTCATTTGCTTCAAAGTGAACGTGAATGGCGTCCAGCGCCATTCACGATTCACTTACGCAAACGACGTAAAATTCGAACGTTGCGACGCAGGAAAGCCGGGTATAGTTTAGCATTGGCTGCCCCTGCTATTAGAAGGGGCAGCCTTACGCTAAACACGCCGTACGGAAACGACGTAACTTGCGTACGCAGGGGGCGCGCAACATTGTGAATCAACGTAAGTATGCAATTTGCATACTATACGCTGACCACAATGGGAACGCCCCCTAGCGGTCATCGCAAGAACGCAGCCTAAAATCTGCGTGGCATAAGAGCCTTATGCCACGCAGATTTTAGGCTGCAGTCGGCGTAACAAGTTCTCTGAATCAGGAGAACTCGTTACGCCGGCGCAAGTCAGCAATTGAGCTGCGTAACTATGGTTACGCAGGCGCAATTGCTTACTGAATCTGGGCCATTGAAATTAACTGAAAGGAATGCTTGAACTACAATATATCACTGTGTGTATGGAATATATATATATATATATATATATATATATATATATATATATATATATATATATATATATATATTATATGAGTTTCACTTTTTGAATTGAATTATTAAAGTAGATGAACTTTTTAATGATATAAAAAAAAAATTATACACACACACACCTGTCATATTCAACCAGGTTTTTTTTCTTTAAGTGAAAAAGACTTGTGATAGCATCCATTTAGCTACAAAACACACCCCCTGTGATAACACTTCCCTCTGTCCAGCATCTCCTTCCAAGATGGGTAGATATCTACGTATAATCCTTTTAAAATTGTCAAATTAGAAGCTATAGCTGATGGGGAAGGTTGCAGTGGCGTAACCAGAGCTATGGGCGCCCGGGGCAAAAAAAAAAATTCGCCCCCCCCCCTTATATAAACATCCACTTTTTTTATAGTTACTTATTTTTTTCCCTCTTTTTATGTTTTTTTACACTTTATGTCATTGCTATTACATAGGGGGATAAAAATCCCCCTATATAATAGCACAGGTACACTGACAGGTCCTCTTTATGGAGACATTAGGGGTCTCTAGGACCCCTAATGTCACCTGGGGACCCCAAAAGAAGCTGATGAAGCACAGATCTGCTTCTTCTCTCTGGCTATAGCAGCCAGATGACTGACAGGTGAATGCAGATGTAATACACATCACTTCTGCATTCACAGCCTGGAGGAAGATGCTGGTCTCCCTCCCATCTTACCTCCTGACACCCTCCCGAGCCGGTCCCGGGCTGCAGATGGGGCAGCGGATCCTGGGATTGAAGGTGAGGGGTCAGGAGGGTGGGCGGCGGCAGTACTGGAGGGGGGCACGCAGCCAGCACATATACACAATTGGCAGGCTATAGAGCCGCCGATCGTGTATATGTGAAAGTTCAACCGGTAATGGCACTGACCCCCGACACCTGCACTGACCCGACACCTGCACTGACCCGACACCTGCACTGACCCGACACCTGCACTGACCATGACACTGACCATGACCGGACAATGACCTGACACTGACCTGACACTGACCTGACAATGACCTGACACTGACCTGACACTGACCTGACAATGACCTGACAATGACCTGACAATGACAATGACCTGACACTGACACTGACCTGACACTGACCTGACCTGACACTGACAATGACCTGACAATGACCTGACACTGACCTGACACTGACCTGACACTGACAATGACCTGACACTGACCTGACAATGACAATGACCTGACAATGACCTGACAATGACCTGACACTGACCTGACAATGACCTGACAATGACCTGACACTGACCTGACACTGACCTGACAATGACCTGACAATGACACTGACCTGACACTGACCTGACCTGACAATGACCTGACACTGACACTGACCTGACACTGACCTGACACTGACCTGACACTGACAATGACCTGACACTGACCTGACAATGACAATGACCTGACAATGACCTGACACTGACCTGACCTGACAATGACCTGACACTGACCTGACAATGACAATGACCTGACAATGACCTGACACTGACCTGACCTGACAATGACCTGACACTGACCTGACAATGACCTGACCTGACAATGACAATGACCTGACAATGACCTGACACTGACCTGACAATGACCTGACCTGACAATGACAATGACCTGACACTGACAATGACCTGACACTGACAATGACCTGACAATGACCTGACACTGACAATGACCTGACAGGTCATTGTCAGTGTCAGGTCAGTGACACTGACAATGACACGACACTAACACTGTTCTGACATGGACATGACAATGACACTGACCTGACCAGACACTGACAATGACACTGATACAACACTGAAAATGACACTGTTCTGACACTGACCAGACACTGACCAGACACTGACCAGACACTGACAATGACACTGATACAACACTGAAAATGACACTGAAAATGACACTGAAAATGACACTGACACTAACCCACCTAACTCCTACAGTAGAAGTCCTGCAATACTCGCACCCCCCTCCCCCCAGCTTGGTGAAAATCCATCCTCCTCAGAGTCCTCCTTACCTCTGTCTGACTCTGCTCTTCTCCAGAACTCTCCTCAGGACGGACAGGACCCGCAGCGTCATCCACCCCCGCGGGCTGGCTCCATGCTGCAACTCCTTCCACACAGACAGCGCCGTACCGCAGAGCACCAGAGCGGAGGGGAAGACGGCGGCTCACACTTTCAGCACCTGCCGTCTCCCGCCGCCATGTTCAGAGTTTCCCGGCGCTCTGTGATTGGCCGTATGGCGGTCATGTGCGGAGGTGGGACTTCCAGCCCCACTCCTCACATGACCCCCATATGCCCAATCACAGGGCGCTGGAGGACATTAAACATGGTGGCCGCTGGCCGGTCCGGAGTCCGGACATCCGGGTCGGTGACACGGACAATTAAAATTAGGAGGAGGCACGGAAAGTCGCCCCCCCAAATGGCGCGCCCGGTGCCACAGCACCCCCTGCCCCCCCCCTTGCTACGCCAGTGGAAGGTTGAGAGAGTAACCAAAAAGTGTTCTTTTGTCTATGGGATCCAGATTCTTCAAGAAGGCTCTCCCTGGATACATTCCTAGCTTCCAGTTAGGCTTGATTAATGCTGTTCCCATAATAACCCCCTCAAGGAACCTCTACTTCAGTTTCACCCGATTGAAGTAAACTGTCTCTTTGGTATGGCTTTTCTGGTATGTACGGGATGGTAACTACCTGCACGTAGGAAAGAGTTCGTAGAGCAGTGGTTCTCAACCTTTCTAGTGCCGTGACCCCTTGATAAAATTTCCCAAGTTGTGGGGACCCCTAACAGTAGAATTTTTGTAGCGTGGGTTTTCAGCACCTAAGGCCAGACAAGTAATTTGCGCCCCTAGCCCACGGACATTTAAGGATCCCTAAGTCCCCTACACTCGTACAGTATTAAAACCCCCTTCTGGTACATTTTAGGATGTACCACACTCTGTTTTCCTTTCTTTCACTTTTATCTCTCTATCTTAATTTCTTGTCCCTCCACCCCTCTCTCTAGTCATCTTTCTTGTGCTTTCTCTTATTCTTTCTCTCCCTTTTTTCTTTGTTCCTCTCCCACTTTTCCTCTCCCTTCCATGTATTCTCTACTTTTATTCCTTCTCTTACTCCTTGGGGGGGGGGGGGGGGTGCTGGCGGGGAGTTCTGATCAGCCAGCTTAGATGCTCTTGATCTAAATCTGCTGATCTGAGAACTGTAGTGGGGACTTTAAATGGCAACTCTAATCACAGGTAGTGTTACTCAATGTGTCCCCAGCTCTGTGGTGTCTCGCAGCAGTGACAACTAGGCCGAAATCAGGAGATAGGCTCTTCCCACTTCTCACAGCCTTTCCCACTTCACATTTCTCACCAGTCGGCTGACCTCTAGTCTCTGCCCCACAGCCATGCTGTAAACTGAATGGGCAGGCAAGGGCTCCAGAAGCAGCCCAGCTGGGCGGCCACAGGCTCCTGCTGGATGGCTGTAAAAAGGCTGAGAGTGCTGCAGGCTTCAGGAACAGCCCAGGATTTGGTGACCCCTGGCAAATTGTCCCGACCCCCAGGTTAAGAACCACTGTTCTAGAGGATGGTTTATGATAAGCTTGTATCTGGATCCTATAATCAACCATCAAGCCTATCACTGTAATATCCAAAAAATCGATGCCTGTGGTTTGTGGCTTGGATGACATGTATTATTTTTCAAATAGTCCAAAAACATATTCGTTGTGAAACTCCAGTCCAAGATCGTGTCATCAATGTATCAAAAAGAGTATCTGGTCTTGTTTCTATGTAGGTTTATATCGCTAAATATGTGGCACTCCTCTTACCAGCCTATAACCAAGTTGGCATACGTGGGCGCAAATTTTGCATCAATAGAAGTGCCACTTCTCTGGAGCTAAAATTCACCACCATATAGAAATTTAAAAAGTTCAATTGACTCAAGGATAAAACACTGACCCAGGATAAGGAACAATTTTTTATTGAGTTTTATAGTTTTTCAAATGTTTAAATGTATGTGATATGACATTGGTTTTATCAGGCTGGAAGACAGTAATAAAGATACGATGGGATCTCTTATAGGAATTTATATACATGCTTTTAAACTATATTTGTATTATGTATAGCCTGCACTAGTGCATAGGCAATTACTAAGCAGAGTGTGTAATTCTCTTTAACTGTTTTCATGAGGCAATGGTAATTAAGCAATAGATTTAAAGCAGAGTTCTGCCATAAAAATAAAAAAAATAAAAGTTGACAGCTACAAAAAGTATAGCTGCTGACTTTTGATAATCAGACACTCACCTGTCCCACGGACCCGTTCCTTTCCCCGGCAAAAAAATGACATTTCAAATGTGGCATGTCAGGGGGTCACCATCACTTAAAGCGGAAGTTCCAATTTTTCTGCTTTAACCGCTTAAGGACCAAGCCTTTTCTGGCATTTTTTGTTTACAAGTTGCATTGCTCCAAATGACATTGCAAGGACGTCATTGTTTTCGACGTGTACGTAAATGGCGTCCAGCCCCATTCACGGACGACTTACGCAAACGACGTAAAATTTTCAAAATACGCCACCAGATAGCAGCTTTAACTATATGCTGGAAAAAGCCGAACGGAAATGACGTAAAAAAATGCGACGTACGTTCGTGGATCGTCGGAAATAGCTAATTTGCATACTCGACGCGGATTACGACGGGATTGCCACCTAGCGGACGTCGAAAAATTGCATCTAAGATCCGAAGGCGTACGCCTGTCGGATCTAACCCAGATGCCGTCGTATCTTGTTTTGAGAATTCAAAACAAAGATACGACGCTGGAATTTTTAAATTACGCCGGCGTATCAATAGATACGCCGGCGTACTTTCTTTGTGGATCTACCCCAGTATATATATATTTTAGCAGAGACCCTAGAAAATAAAATGGCAATTGTTGCAATTTTTATGTCACACGGTATTTGCACAGCGGTTTTTCTAACACAATTTTATTTGGAAAAAAATGTACTTTAATGAATTTTAATGCCAAAAAAAAAACCACAATATATAACCCAATTTTTTGGTAACATATAAAATATGATGTTACGCCGAGTAAATAGATACCTGGCGACAAACTACGATACCTAAAAATCTCTATAGGTGACACTTTAAAAATGTATACAGATTAACTGTTTGGAGTTAGAGAGAAGGTCTAGCACCAGAAATATTGCTTTCGCTCTATCGTTCGTGGCGATACCTACAATGACCTACAAATCTCTCCTCTACCTTTTGAAAGCAAAAAGATAAAAAAAAAAAAAGTTTTAATATTCTGTTTAAAAAAAAAAATTGTTTACTTGCGTCCTAGACCACAAGTGATGTCATGACGTTTCTCCAGTCCACCTAGATCATAAAGGTGATCAGAGAGGATCTGGTCTTTGTTCACCTCTGTGACCGGCTGCATGAACCACCAGATTGTTTACTGAGCTTGCCGGTTAGAACGTAAAGCACTTCTAAAAGCAATACAGCTGCTAATCAGCCACTCTAATCGCTTTTATGAGAAATCAGAATCGCCGGCTGATAGAAAATAAATACCGGGATTATGGTTGATAGCTGAAATGTGTTGAAGGGGCAGCCCTAGGGAGAACGATGCAGTGTGTGCTGTCTATCAAATAGAACAAATCAGATCCAAAGTATCATAGGTGTAAAGCTGAACTAAAGTTAAAAATGCAATTTTGCTTTATAATTTGCAACCTCACTTTAGTTAACAATACTACAGGGTAACAACATTATCATATACGAGGTGGTATCAAAAAGTTTGAGATTCATTTTGTAACACGCCAATAGTCACAGGGAGCACCGACCTTCATTGTCAGTTTGCCAAAAAACATTGTCCTGCGTACATCAGGAGCTGTGCAACTGGTGCTATTCTGACCACATGCATTACCACGACTCCTATTTCATCATGGACAGCAAGTTAGAACAAAGAGCAAGAGTGAAAAACTGGATGCTCCACAATGATAATGCACCCGTGAGTTTCACACGTGAACATGATCTCACTTCACACACCATTGCAGAGAACCAGCTTGACATGTTTTGAAAAGAAGACTTCCAGTACACATTCCAGAAGCGGCAGTAATGCTGGGAGAGCTGTATTGCTGTGCAAGGGGACTATTTTGAAGGTTATATTATGTAAACGTAGATAAATAAAGCACTTTACTGTAAACAGAGCTAGTCTCGAAACGTTTTGATCCCATTTACAGCCCTCAAAAAATCCACTCGCCTGCTCGCATTTTCCGAGTAGATTTTGAGGGCTGGCGAGTGTGGGCTGCCTGGGAGCGGGGGGGTGGGGGGGCGAGCACTGCCATCGGCCTGGGTTGTATGGGAGCCTTTGTCCCAGCAATCGTAGGGGAAGAGAGAGGAAAGCCGCCGCCACCTGGCTGATTAGAGCGCTGGGGAACATAACAGCTTTCATTACAATAGCTGTGAGTTTTCCCGCCGTGCGGCGTCATATACAGCCCCTCCTCTTTTTCCGGGCACTTTGATAGAAAGATCACCGTCCAATCCTGGGACGGTGATCTGTCGATCAAAGTTCCCCGGACAAGGGGGAGGAGCTGTATATGGCGCCGCACGGCGGGGAAACACACAGCTATTGTAATGAAAGCTGTTATGTTCCCCAGCGCTCTAATCAGCCAGGCGGCGGCTGCTCTCCTCTCTCTTCCCCTACGATTGCTGGGACACAGGCTGAAACTGGAGACACAGACTGAAACTGGGGACACATGCTGCATTGGGGACACAAACTGAAACTGGGGACACAGGCTGAAACTGGGGACACATGCTGCATTGGGGACACAAACTGAAACTGGGGACACAGGCTGAAACTGGGGACACATGCTGAACTGGGGACACATGCTGAACTGGGGACACATGCTGAAACTGGGGACACAGGCTGAAACTGGGGACACATGCTGCACTGTGGACAAAGGCTGAAACTGGGGAAACATGCTGAACTGGGGAAACATGCTGAACTGGGGACACAGGCTGAAACTGGGGACACAGGCTGCATTGGGGACACATGCTGCATTGGGGACACATGCTGCATTGGGGACACATGCTGCATTGGGGACACAGGCTGAACCTGGGGACACAGGCTGAAACTCTGAACTGGGGATAGTCTGAAACTGGGGACACATGCTGCATTGGGGACACATGCTGAACTGGGAAAACAGGCTGCACTGGGGACCGGGACGAAGGCTGCACTGGTGGGCACAGACTGCATTGGCAGACACAGGCTGTTGGACAGAATCCAGTACACACTGGCCGAATGTCCGAATGCTTCTATTGAACCCGGCATTTGACTCGTGTGTACTAGGATAAAGTCGTATAAGTAATATAATAAAATTTAAAAAATACAGGTAAACAGTGGCCATTCTAGTCACTGGAAAACAGGGACTTTGTTATTGATTGGAATCCCTCATAAGGAGGCATGAGTTTTAATACTGGACAGTGTGAAAAGTGATAAAAAATATAGTAAATATAGTAAAAAAATAATTATTGTACCTCAACCACGGTCAATATAAAGCCTTTCCACTCTTCAGCATCTTCAGCAATTTCCGTCTGCAAGATAATTCAAGTAAAAAGAAAATGCTTTTTATATAGCATTATCAACTTATTGTCATTTTCTTTAGCATTGTAGACATATTCAAAAAGCTTACAGCTGTGAAAAGAAATGATCCAATGTCTGCATTTGTTAGTGGCAGTATTGTTTAGGTCCTTGTCACACTAGTCATCCTTTCACTGATGTCAACTTGTTTAGGGAGCACTTACTTTTAAGGCCGTGTCACACTAGTCATCCTATCACTGGTGCCACTGACATCAACCTGCTTTGATTGTATTTACCTGCTCCAACAGTATCACTCCTTCACTATATATATTCTTTAGGACCATGTCACCCTAGTCAACCTATCACTGACCAGGACTGACATTAGAATTCAGCAACCCAACAGCCCCAGAATGCTTCTCCTAGGGCAGGGCTCGACAAATCCTGGTTGCCAGGTCGCCATGGCGACTAGAAATAGGGTCCTGCGACTTGGCTTGGAAGGGGGCGCCATCTGGTGGTGAGCCGTTGGTATTACAAGTTATTACCACCAGATGTGTAAGCTGGCGCCATCTGGTGGTGGCCGTTGGTATTACTAGTTAAGCATTACAAGTTAAACAGCAATTCTAATGTCATTTTTCACTATTTTCGCTGCCATCTTCTTCCCTCGAATTAGAACCCCCAAACAATATATATATTTTTTATCATAACACCCTAGAGAATAAAATGGCGATTGTTGCAATACTTTCTGTCATGCCGTATTTTTGCAGCGGTCTTACAAGCGCACTTTTTTGGGAAAAAATTACACTTTTTTTTTTAATAAAAAAATAAGACAACAGTAAAGTTATCCCCATTTTTTTTTGTATTATGAAAGATAATGTTACGCCAAGTAAATTCAACATGTCACGCTTCAAAATTGCGTCCGCTCGTGGAATGCCGACAAACTTTTACCCTTTAAAATCTTCATAGGCGACGTTTAAAAAAATCTACAGGTTGCATGTTTTGAGTTACAGAGGAGGTCTAGGGCTAGAATTATTGCTCTCGCTCTACCAATCGCGGCGATACCTCACGTGTGGTTTGAACACCGTTTACATATGCGGGCGCTGCTCACGTATGTGTTCGCTTCTACGCGCAAGCTCGTCAGGACGGGGTGCGTTTTCTGGCTCCTAACTTTTTTAGCTGGCTCCTAGATTCCAAGCAAATTTGTCAAACCCTGTCCTAGGGAACTGATAGGGATTACAGGAGAGTGATAGAACACACTGAACCACAGGGAGAGGAAAAAGCCACGGGCAGCCTCTGCTGGGCCCAGGTCCCCCTGCTGACCCAAAGGGGCCTGAAACCAGTATGAAAGCACTGACTCCTTTTGACAGCCCAGACACTGACTTGGTAAGAGATCACTAACCTGCTCCTACAACATCACTACAAATCAGCAAGGTGTCAATCCAGTTCTGCTCCCTTAGTGACAAACAACATTTTGGAGTAATTTGGCATGGCAATAGCAGTTGAAAGGTCTTTTTAGCAATGCTGCTGTTGGCAAGTTGCCTCCAGTGACAGGTTTGCTGATGTGACATGGGTCCTAAAAAGCACAGTAGTGACATTGTGATATACAGACAGACAATCATAAGTTCTACAGTATATGAAATACAAATTTAAGACAGGTTTTGACAAATTTGTTTGGAATCTAGGAACCAGCTAAAAAAATGAAGAGCCAGAAAACGCGCCCGTCCCGCCAAGCTCGCGCGCAGAAGCGAACACATACGTGAGTAGCGCCCGCATATGTAAACGGTATTGAGTAAAATATAGGGGTCTGATAATATAGATATAGATATATAATATAGACGTTCACTTTAAGGATTGATAATGCACTTTTGTTTGCTTTTTCACAGATGTTCACAGCTTCTTCGTTTTGTCCTTGGGAATCAGACAGAAGACTGATAAGACCAGTTGAAAATAGACTTTCTATTAAACCAGCTTGAACTGACCAAAGACTCATGGATAAGATTTTTCTGCCAGTCACGTGATGTAACCCCCCATTTAACTGTTCCCATGCTATAAAGAAGATATGGACTTTGATTGGACTAAAACTATACGATCACACCTTTATCACGCCTAGAATACAGTTGATACATACCCATATCTTATGAATATTCATACGTATAAATTGTTTTCCCCTGTAGTTGTAAGCTCAGAAACACTTTCACTTTTACTCGCTTATAGTAGCCGAGATCTGTGTTGTCTTTCTCCATTGCAATGTCTTAATTAAAGCACCTTATTATCTTATCTACCATCTTATCTGATCGTCTTAATTAAGACCCCCAAATCGGATTTAACAGCTGGTGCCTGTGACTCGGATTCAGTTCCGTTGGACTTCCGACCAAAGAGACGGGAAACCCATGGTGGGCAGAACCAGTGGCCACGGTAAGAAAACCTTTATTCTTACTCTTTCTGCCCACCACGGCAAGTACCAGTTGGTGTCTGAAGTCTATTGGCTGACATCTGATGTGTTTGTTTTCTTTGATGAGATGGTGAGATAAAATGAATGGAAACCAGAGTAATGTTAATGCTACACTGTTTGACCCAAATAACTCCTCTACTTCACTTGTTGCAGAAATAATAGAGTCTATAATAATCATTGTTGGTGGATTGCTAATGTTTTGTTTATATGCTTGGGGTGTCAATAGTTTTATGAGACTTGTGAAAAGGTCTGACCAGAGGACTGTAGTAGTGAGCCTGTGTGGCGAGTAAGGCCTGTGTGGCCAAGTGTAAAAGAAGTGCCATTTGATGGCTACTGTGTGTAGCCCAGGAGAAATTTTGGGTGACGACCCATAAATTTTTAAGTAGAGACTCGAGAGTGAGTTCTAGATTGGGAGTACGGTGCTCCCATGGACCTTTCAAACCGGGAAAGGTAGAAGTGGCACAAGTAAGTCCTGTGACTGACATGACAGACAGATGTGGACAGTGGTTAAGATGACACCAAGACTATTATAGGCTGGACCAAAACATAGCTGATCTTGTACCTGCAGGAGTTATGATCAAATTGGGTATCTGTGTATGTTCATTTTTATGACAGAGTTGAATAAGGTAATTAAAAATGTACAATGTGTTTTTGAAAGTATGCAATATGATGAAACTAACTAATTATGAGCCTGTCAAAGTTAGAGAATTAGACCTGGCAATGCCATTGTTGTTATATAAATATTTAAGAAATGTTTGAGAAGCAGAAAATCAAAGCTACTTTGGATGATTGTAATATAATGATGAGACAAGCCTGCTGCTTTTTGCAGTTTCCTCCCCCCTCCTTTGTGCTTGGGTTAGTGTGTGAAGAAAAGAGTGAGATGCTCCCCCCTTCAAATACCTGGAGTAAAGGAGCCAGATAGTTCTGAATATCTAAGAAATGTTTAATTATGTGGCAATGTGGAATCCTAGTTAAAATTGTTACTTTTTGTTATGTAACTCTTGGGTTCATTTTAAACAAAGAAAGAAACGGTAGCCATGATTATTATAAATATTTAAATGTTTAGCTCCATTCAAAGCTAGTAAACATGAAAGTGGAGAAAGGCAAGTTTATCTATAAGAGGAAAAGGTTTAAAGTGAATTGCATTATGAAGAAAGTGGACAGAATGTTGTAGAATTATTAATGAGGATTGCTGGATGTGAGAAAAGAGAAAAGGCTGAATGCTTTTGTAGCCCAATATGATGGTCAAGGAGCTGTTTCTCAAAAAGAAACCAGGAAATGCTAGAATTGTGGCAGGATTGGCCAGAAAATGCAGATTGCCTGACAGACGCAAGCAGAAGAAAGAGAGATGATGAATGAATAGTAAAGCAGCATGAACTTTCTGAGCACACAGAAGTTAATTTGTGCATGTCTGAGACGGATGGTAAAGAATGTTTGTAACATTACGCTTTCCACTTCAACTAACGTTATGATGGAATAACAGAATTGCAGTTGAGGAATCAAAGCTACGATAGCCTTTGTTTGGATGGTGATTTTATGGTTGCATTCATTTCTGATCCTGCTGAGATAAATGACATTATTAGGTTTAGTGGGAAGGATGAGGAGCAAGCATTTATGCTCATCTGAAAAACCAGCAACATGAAGAAAAAGATGGTGACGAAGGCAAAGATGGGACTGGTGCCAGTACTTTAGAATTAAGTTCAACTAAGAGATGTCCAATTTGTCTGAACAGTCTTTCTCTGAAGGTTGACTTTCCAGAAGATTGTTGTCACGTTTTCTGTATCCTGCATTCTTAAATGGTGTAAAACCTCTTCATCCTGTCCTGTTGACTGCAAACCCTTTCAAGCCATGTATAAAATAGATTTGGCTGGTGGATGCACCAAGATCCATGCTGTGGGAAGAACACAAAAAGAAAACTGCAGCTGCAACCTGTGACAGTGGTGCTGTACAAAAGAGAAGACATGCTTTGGAATGGATGTTATGAAGCAATACCGCTTGAATTAGGAGAAATGGAAGAGTGAATAGATGTACTACAATCAAGCTTGCCAGCTTTTTCCTAGAGAGAGAAGAAGACCTCAAAGAGGAGGGTGACCAGATCTGCTTAAAACTTATGGAAGAAGAAATGCAGCAAATTTCCCCAGTAAAGGACACTACTCTTGAAAATCCTCATCTATCTGATCCTGTTTGTGGACGGTACATGCCTGTACAAAAGATTGAGTCCCAAGAATGGCATATGCGGTGACAACATTGGAGGAAGTGATTGAGATCCAACTACTCCCTTCATCACTTTCAGCGCAGGTTGCCAAAGTGGTAGCACTCACAAGAGCCAGTGAGACTGCAAATGATCAAACAGCCAACATCTACACTGATAGCAAGCATGCTGTCAAAGTAATCCATGATTATGGACCCATAAGGAAGAACAGAAGACTCACAACTGCTGCAAGAGAACCAATTCAAAGCTGAAAATATGTTCAAGAACTTTTTGAACCAGTCACCCTCCCAAAGAAAGTAGCCACCCCGAAGGTCAACGCACATACTGAAGGACAACCCATGGAAGAAAAAGGAAACAGTTGTCTGATCATACTGCCAGGAAGACTTGCGAAACACCAATGGAAGCAATCGTGACCCTAATCAATGATTTTGCAAAGGAATAAGAAGAAGCCCGTAACAGATTGAAGGAAAAGAAAAGAACAAATACTGAAAGTAAAGGAACTGATTAAGAAATTGCAAGAATCTGCACCTGACGATTGGAATAAAATCATGTAAAGGGACGGAACAAAGAAGGATCAAGATGGACTTGTGCAAGGCAAAAGGAATATATGTCCCGTCTCAAACGGAGAAGATGATCATGTCACTAGCTCATGGAGTCATGTATGCCCTAAGGCAATGGAGAGAGACATTAACAAGGCTGGATGGTTTATTCGATATTCCAGAAATGCATATCAAGACTTTGTTGAGGGATGCATTATCTGTGCTAAAAATAACCCAGGAAAACCAACCAGAGTAACACAAAGACATTTGGCCAAGTCACTATTCCTTTTCCAAAGACTTCAGAGTAATTAAATCCAATTGCCCAAATCAGGCTAATATCAAAATGTTTTGTTGTGTGTAGACATGTTTTCAAGCTGAATAGAAGCCTGACTGGTGGCTAAAGCAAATGCCAAGACAACAGCAAGGAAACTCCTTTCCGAAGTAATATGCCGCTTGAAGTCCCTGAAATCCTAGAGAATGACAGAGGAACACATTTCACTGGACAGATCATGCAAATTACATGCAGGGACTTGGCAATTGAGCAGGCCTTTCATCAGAGTTCAGGAAAGGTAGAAAAATATAGGAATCATTAAAGACAGGCTAGCTAAATTAATGCAGGGAAAGGAAAGACAGGTCAGTAAGGGAACAATGACCAGAATTGTTGCCTTTGGTTCTTTACAACATCAGGATTACCCCTACTTATAGGTCAGAAAATTTGAGCCCTTATGAGATTTTATTTGAGGGCCCACCTAAGACAGGGTTGTATTTTCTACATCAGACTGCTGTAATGTATAATGATTTTGTTTTGTTATGTAATTGTCTAATACAAGCAACTAACTGCGATGCACAAGTTGTTTTTGATTCAATTCTAGATCAAGAAATTGTAACACATGATTTACAGCCAGATGATTGGGTCCTAGTAAAAGAACATGTGAAATTACCTTTGAGACCAAAGTCTGAAGGACCCTACCAAGTGTTCCTGACAACTGCTACAGCTGTAAAGTGATGTGGATACATGCCAGCCATTGCAAGAAAGTACAGCTAATTTCAAAAGATGAGTAAACTACTGTTATGCCTTTGCTTGATCTTAGTCAAGGCTATAGAGGAAAATCACCTGTACAAATTACACATGCTGACAGGCATAAGGAGCCATTTGAGTAATTGCTAGATATGTTCACATAGGCCAGCCAGTTAAAAAAAAAGGGGCACACACCTAGTACTCCTTTACTTTCATTTTGAGTTTAAGCAATACAAGGCTGCCCAAACTAGTATGTCAAGAATATCACAAATGTTGTATTATTGTGAAAATACATTTTATGCTAAATATAACTTGAGGCCTTTTGGAATACCTCCTTGTTTAGTAAGGAAAAGAGTTATACAATGTGACATTATGATAGGAAATATGAAAAACTGAGATGACACTTTGTTTAGATATGGTAAATTTTCATGGATTCAACAGATATGTTTTTGTCCTCATAGTAATTATCGTTATAGGATTGCTTGTTTATTTGTTTTTTTTCAGGTGCGCTAAATGTGAAATACAATGACAGTTAGATCTGAGGGAGATGACCCCCCAAGGAAGAAATAGTGTTATCAGATTGTCAGATTAGCCAATTTCGTATGATACCAAGATGGGTGATACGAATGAGTAAAGATATGTATCCACATACACCCTAAGAAGAACTTTACTCCACATAGATGTGAAGTAGTACTGTGGACCCCTTGGTGTCATACTAGGTAGGGAAGATATGGTAGTGACCCCAACATGGGGGCCAAGAGGAGGGAAATGAGTAAAATATAGGGGTCTGATAATATAGATATAGATATATAATATAGACGTTCACTTTAAGGATTGATAATGCACTTTTGTTTGCTTTTTCACAGATGTTCACAGCTTCTTCGTTTTGTCCTTGGGAATCAGACAGAAGACTGATAAGACCAGTTGAAAATAGACTTTCTATTAAACCAGCTTGAACTGACCAAAGACTCATGGATAAGATTTTTCTGCCAGTCACGTGATGTAACCCCCCATTTAACTGTTCCCATGCTATAAAGAAGATATGGACTTTGATTGGACTAAAACTATACGATCACACCTTTATCACGCCTAGAATACAGTTGATACATACCCATATCTTATGAATATTCATACGTATAAATTGTTTTCCCCTGTAGTTGTAAGCTCAGAAACACTTTCACTTTTACTCGCTTATAGTAGCCGAGATCTGTGTTGTCTTTCTCCATTGCAATGTCTTAATTAAAGCACCTTATTATCTTATCTACCATCTTATCTGATCGTCTTAATTAAGACCCCCAAATCGGATTTAACAGTATTCAAACCACACATGTGAGGTATCGCCGCGATCGTTAGAGCTAGAGCAATAATTCTAGCTCTAGACCTCCTCTGTAACTCAAAACATGCAACTTGTAGAATTTTTTAAACGTCACCTATGGAGATTTTAAAGGGTAAAAGTTTGTCGGCATTCCACGAGCGGACGCAATTTTGAAGCGTGACATGTTGGGTATCAATTTACTCAGCGTAACCATATCTTTCACGATATAAAAAAATATTGGGATAACTTTACTGTTGTCTTATTTTTTTTATTAAAAAAAGTGTATTTTTTCCCAAAAAAAACTGCGCTTGTAAGACCGCTGCGCAAATACGGTGTGACAGAAAGTATTGCAACGATCGCCATTTTATTCTCTAGGGTGTTAGAATAAAAAAATATACATAATGTTTGGGGTTCTAATTAGAGGGAAGGAGATGGCAGTGAAAACAGTAAAACAAAAAAACATTAGAACTGCTGTTTTACTTGTAATGCCAACGGCCACCACCAGATGGCGCCAGGTCACAGAAGGCAGCTTGGGCCTTCACAAGGCTGCAAAGCCGCGGCCTAAATTGCCGGCCGTTGCGGGCCCACCGCGATCACGTGGAGGTGGGGGCGCACGGGGACACAGGATCCTGTGCCTCCGTGCGCCCCCACCGCACGATCGCGGCGGGCCCGCGACGGCTGGTAATTGAGGCCACGGCCTCAATTACCGGCGGACTCCAGGTCACAATTTCTTGTCGCAATTGAGACCTGGCTCCCGGATTTTGTCGAGGCCTGATTTAAGATCATGTTTGAGAATACAGTGCCCTGAAAAATTATTCATATACTTGCAATTTTCTAAAATGTTGTCATATTACAACCAAAAATGTAAATGTATTTTATTGGTATTTTATGTGATTTACCAACACAAAGTGGCACCTAATTGTGAAGTGGAAGTAAAATGAAAAATGGTTTTGAAATCTTTTTTTTTTTACAAATAAATATCAAAGTGTGGTGTGCATTTGTATTCAGCCCCCCTCTGTCAATACTTTGTAGAACCGCCTTTCACTGCAATTACAGCTGAAAGTCTTTTTGGGGATGTCTCTACCAGCTTTGCACATCTAGAGAGTGACATTTTGGCCCATTCTTCTTTGCAAAATAGCTCAAGCTCTGTCAGATTGAATGGAGAGCGTCTGTGAACAGCAATTTTCAAGTTTCAAGTCTTCCCACAGATTCTCAATTGGATTTAGGTCTGGACTTTGACTGGGGCATTCTAACACATGAATATTGCTGCGTACATATGATTGGAAATTCCGACAACAAAAGTTCGATGTGAGCTTTTGGTCGGAAATTCCGACTGTGTGTCTGCTCCATATGACTTTTTCTGTCGGAATTTCCGACAGCAAAAAACTTGAGAGCTGGTTCTCTATTTTTTTAGACGGGAAAGTTCTTGTCGGAAATTCCGATCGTATGTATGCAATTCCGACGCACAAAAAAAGATGCATGCTCTAAATCAATTTGACGCATGCTCGGAATCATTGAACTTAAATTTTCTCGGCTCGTCATAGTGTTGTACGTCACCACATTCATGGCAGTCGGAAGTTTGTGTGACTGTGTGTATGCAACACAAGTTTGAGCCACAATTCACTCGGAAAAAAAAAACACGGTTTTCTTGTCGGAATTTCCAATCGTATCTATGCAGCATAAGTTTTGATTCTAAACCATTCCATTGTAGCTCTGGCTGTATGTTTAGGGTTGTTGTCCTGCTGGAAGGTGAACCTCTGCTCTCAAGTCTTTTGCCGACTCTAACAGGTTTTCTTCTAAGATTGCCCTGTATTTGGTTCCATCCATCTTCCCATCAACTCTCACCAGCTTCCCTGGCCCTGCTAATGGTGTGTTCAGAGTGATGTGCAGTGTTAGTTTTGCACCACACATAGGGTTTTGCTTTTAGGCCAAAAAGTTAAATTTTGGTCTCCACTGACCAGAACACCTTCTTCCACATTTGCTGTTTCCCCCACATGGCTTCTCACAAATTGCAAACAAGTGGGAAGGCTAGCCGCAGGCTAGCCTGTATTTGTAGGAGGAGTCAGAGGGCTATTTATCCCTCCTCCCCTCTAATCTCCGGCGTCGGTGGGGTTTCTGGGTACCCACCCACCCGTTCCCTCTTTTTTCAATTTTGTCTTTTTTCATCATTTATTTCTTCACTATCACTTCAGGGTATGCCCACTTATAGGCGTACTGTCCAGCGAGGCCAATGGCACACCTCAGGCCTGGGTGGTTAGGGTGTCGTATTCCTCGGTGAAGACTCTGACTACAAGACTTATTATAGCTTTCTTTCAACAATGGCTATCTTCTTGCCACTCTTCCATAAAGGCCAGATTGCACGAGTGCACGACTAATAGTTGTCCTATGGACAGATTCTCCCACTTGAGCTCCCATGGGTCTCTTGGCTGCTTTTCTGATTAATGCTCTCCTTGCCCGGCCTGTCAGTTTAGGTGGACAGCCATGTTTTGAAAAGTTTGCAGTTGTGTCATACTCTTTCCATTTTCAGACGATGGATTAACAGTGCTCCATGAGATGTTCAAAGCTTGGGATATTTGTTATAACCTAACTCTGCTTTAAACTGGAGTTCCACCCATAAATATAACATTACATCAGTAGTTTTAAAAAAATGTCATTAGTCCTTTAAGAATTTTTTTTTTTTTTTTTAGATGCCTTCAAAGTGTTGTTGCTAGGCAGAATAGTTAATCTTCCCTCTTCCTGCACCTAGGTGCTTAAGCTTCCTAACCTACACCGCACAGACTCCTGGGAATGTAGTGGGTGTAACTTTCCAGGAGTCTGCGCACTCCCCAGTCTCGAAGAATCATGTGACTTGGACAGTACAGGTGCTGAAACCTGATCTGAAACCTATTACACTGCTTGTGCAGCACTGAGCATGTGCAAGATCTGCAAGGCTGAAATCCAGGAAGTCATACAGTCTGGCTTCATGATGCCCACACTTAAGATGGCCCCAGTCAATTTCTATTTTATAAAGTGTCTAAATGCTGTAACAACCTAACAAAACGGACCTTAGTTTACAGACTAACTTTACTAGAATACATTAAGCTTGTGTATTACAGGGGTATTTATATTTAAAAAGTGAAATTGTGGCCGGAACTCCGCTTTAAACTTCTCTGCAAATTTATCCTGACCTGTCTGGTGTGTTCCTTGGCCTTCATGATGCTGTTTTGTCACTAAGGTTCTCTAAAAAACCTCTGAGGACTTCACAGAACAGCTGTATTTATACTGAGATTAAATTATACACAGCTGGACTCTATTTACTAATTAGGTGGTTTCTGAAGGCAATTGGTTCCACTAGATTTTAGTTAGGGGTATCAGAAAACTGTTTATCATTTTCCTTCCACTTCAAAATTATGTGCCACTTTGTGTTGGTCTATCACATAAAATCCCAATAAAATATAAATTCCACACCACATCAGTGTGAACTGTGACTTATTCTCTATACAGTAGTTGTAAAGTAATGACAGACAAGATAGTAAGTGGTAGGCTATAGGTCAGTTCAGATCTGTAGTCCACTCTCCAAAACAGGAAGTTAAAGCGGGAGTTCACCCAAAAATCAACTTTCTGCAGTTAGATCCAGCATACTGCTGACATCTGCAGTATGCTGGTCTTTTTTTTTGGTACTTATCGTTTTAGCAGTATTTCTTCTATGGCTCCGAGCAGGGATTACTTCCTGGTATAGGCGTTCCCGAAGACAAGCAAGGTGATTGACAGCCTTCGATAGCGCGCCACGGCTTCCGAAAATACACACGAGTGACACTCGGCAATTTACGGCGCCTGCGCAGTCAGCTCTACACGGCAGGCGCAGGCGCCGTAAACAGCCAAGTGTCACCTCGGCTATTTTCAGAAACCGTGACGCGCTATCGAAGGCCGTCGATCAACTTGCTTGCCTTCGGGAACGCCCATTCCCTGAAGGATTCCCCTCTCGGAGCCATAGAAGAAATACTGCTAAAACGATAAGTACCAAAAAAAAAAAAGACCAGCATACTGCAGATGTCAGCAGTATGCTGGATCTAACTGCAGAAAGTTGATTTTTGGGTGAACTCCCGCTTTAACCGCTTGCCAAACAGAGCACGAAGATATACGTTGGCACAATGGCACAGTTGCGCAAATGGACGTACAGGTACGACCCCTTTAAATCGTGGCATAGTTAGCTTGCGGCCACACACGCCCGCTGTGTGCTCCGTGCCCGCGGATTCGATGTGCGCAGGTGTCCCATGATGTGTCACGGAGCTGCAGAACAGGGAGATGCCTATGTAAACAAGGCATTTCCCTGTTCTGTCTAGTGACATGACTGTCATTGGGAGCAGTGATCTCTGTCAAGTCAGTGGTATCCCATTCCCCCACAGTTAGAATCACTCCCTAGGACACACTTAACCCCTTGATCGCCCCCTAGAGTTTAACACCTTTCCTGAAAGTGTCATTTACACAGTAATCAGTGCATTTTTATAGCACTGATCGCTGTATAAATGACAATGGTCCCAACATAGTATAAAAAATGTCCGATTTGTCCATCATAATGTCGCAGTCACAATAAAAATCACAGATCGCCACCATTACTAGTAAAAAAAAATATAAAAAAATGCTACGAATCTATCCCCTATTTTGTAGATGCTATAACTTTTGCACAAACCAATCAATATACGCTTATTGCGTATTTTTGTTTTACCAAAAAATATGTAGAAGAATACATATCGACCTAAACTGAGGAGAAAAAAAAATTTTATTTGTATTTTTTGGGGATATTTAGTATAGCAAAAAGTAAAAAATATTGTTTTTTTTTTCAAAATTGTCGCTCTTTTTTTGTTTATAGCGCAAAAAATAAAATACGCAGAGGTGATCAAATACCACCAAAAGAAAGCTCTATTTGTGGAAAAAAAAAAAGGATGCCAATTTTGTTTGGGTGCAACGTTGCACGCCCGTGCAATTGTCAGTTAAAGCGTTGCAGTGTCGAATCGCAAAAAGTGCTCTGGTCAGGAAGGGGGTAAATTCTTTCGGGGCTGAAGTGGTTTTTAAAATACTCCACACATCTATATTTTTGTAAAAAAAAAACAAGGCTCGCATTGGGGCCTGCTTGACATGTCCTATATGTGAAACATTTCTAAGGTTTCCAGTGCTGACAGAAGGTGATGAAGCGACAATGAAGTGGGGAGTCAGGACCTGGAGCTGTCAGTGTTGAACATCTTGGTAAATTCTACATCTATTTCTCATTAAGTTTATTCATAGCATTTGCACTACAGCTTATGATTTAAGAATACAAAGAAGACTAATGCCATTATTTGTGTTCATTAAGCAGAAACAGAATTTTCGCATGAGTCAATATTATTTGCTGTCTGCTTATGTAATTAAACTCACCTTTATGATCACTTCCTCCTTGTCCAAGGTCAATATAACTTCTGCCCACTGTTTCTGATTGGAAGGTCCATCATTTATGGTTGACATGTTTCTCAATTCAATGCTGTCTGTGTACTATTACAAAGAAGATACACTGTTAGATATAAAACATGTTAAACGTTCATGACTATTTTCTCATCAGTCTAGGCAAGGTGAGAAGAACAAGAGTATAAAAAAAAATTGATCAACTGTGTCTGCTATCATTGCTTCAGCTGCCAATGAAATTTTGGTGTAAGAACATTTTCTGCAAGCACAGAAAAATACCTGTTGATTCTATTAGAAACCGTGGCCCAGATTCAGATAGGAGATACGACGGCGTATCTCCTGATACGCCGTCGTATCTCTAAGGCCGGCCGGTCGTATCTATGCGACTGATTCATAGAATCAGTTACGCATAGATATGCCTAAGATCCGCCAGGTGTAACTGTGTTACACCGTCGGATCTTAGGCTGCAATTCCAGGCCGGCCGCTAGGTGGCGCTTCCGTGTCTTTTACGCGTCGAATATGCTAATGAGCATTTACGCTGGTTCAGAAACGAACGCCTGCCCCTCCCTTTTTTTTTACGTCGATTGCGTTTGGCTTTTTCCAGCGTATAGTTACCCCTGCTATGTGAGGCGTATCCTATGTTAAGTATGGCCGTCGTTCCCGCGCCGAGTTTTGAATTTTTACGTTGTTTGCGTAAGTCGTTCGCGGATACGGATGGACGTAATTTACGCTCACGTCGAAACCAATGACGTCCTAGCAACGTCATTGGGAGCAATGCACGCTGGGAAAATTCGCGGACGGCGCATGCGCATTTAAATCGGCGCGGGGATGCACCTGATTTAAATACTACACTCCCCCTAGTCGCGGAATTTGAATTCCGCCGGGGGATTTACGATACGCCGCCGCAAGTTTTGAGGTAAGTGCTTTCTGAATACAGCACTTGCCTCACAAAATTGCGGCGGCGTAACGTAAATCAGAATCTACCCCCTTGTGTTCTTGTAAATTTATGTTGCCTGAGCTGAAATTTTAAACAAAGCAAACTCTCTGTATGTGTGGGGTGGGGGGTTGTATTGCAAAAAAGGAAAGCACCCTAAGGTGACAATGCTGCTCTTCCATAGATTCAGTATGATGAATGGGCGCAGACAGCCTAGGACAAAAAGTGTGTTGTTGGCAGGATCACCACGTGGAAATGAAGCACAAAAAAAAAGCCTGAAAAAAGCAAAAAATAAAAGAAACACAACATCCAACTGATAATTTGAAAATATATATATATATATATTTTGTTTTAAGGCTTAGATAAAAGAGTGGAACTATCTAACTGTATCTGAGAACCACAAACTGAAAATGATATTTAATTAATCCATCCATGTCCTTGTGCTTTTTTTGTTGTTAAAAAATCTACAGTAAAACCTTGGTTTGCGAGCATAATTCATTCCAGAAACATGCTTGTTAATCTAAAGCACTTGTATATCAAAGCATTTTTTTTACAGGGTATAAAAGAGAAGATAGGCACCTCTAATCCCGCGTACAAACGCTCGTTTTTCGGCATGAAAAAAAATGCCTTTTTTATAAAACGGCATTTAAAATCATTGTGTGTGGGCTTCACATCGTTTTTCGGCTTCTGAAAATGTCGTTTTTCGGGTTGTAAAAAATGATCGTGTGTGAGCTAAAACGACGTTTTAAACCCGCGCATGCCAAGAAGCGAGTTATGAGACGGGAGCGCTCGTTCTGGTAAAACTACCATTCATAATGGAGTAAGCACATTCATCATGCTGTAACAGACAAAAAGCGCGAATCGTCCTTTACTAACACAAAATCAGCTAAAAGCAGCCCAAAGGCGAATGGAACTTCCCCTTCAGAGTGCCGTCATACGTGTTGTACGTCACCACGCTTTGTTCATCATTTTTCAAAAACGATGGTGTGTGGGCAACGTCGTTTTTAATGATAAAGTTGGAAAAACTTCGTTTTTTGGACATGCTGCAAAATGTCTTTTTTTTTCATGCCGAAAAACGACCGTGTGTACGCGGCATAAGTGTTGCAATAAGTTGCTAAATGTTGTACCTTCATTAAATGTAACCATATTGCTACACTTAGAGGCTCCGCTCTTCTTTTTTATACTCAGTTGTGACATGACGCTACTCTTATATCAAGACATCGCTTGTATATCAAGGCAAAATTTATTAAAACATTTTGCTTGTCTTGCAAAACGCTCTCAAACCAAGTTACTCTCAAACCAATGTTTTACTGTATTTGAAACCCCCCCCCCCCCCCTAAATTTCAAGCTGTGGCCATCTTGAGTAAGGGCAGATTTATGTAGCGGTTACTTCCTGCAATCCAGCTGCCCTTAGCTCAGGCATTCAGGCACAAGGGTGTGCTTAGCTGAGAAAGACCCTCACCCCCTCTTCCAAATGCAGCTAAAAAAAAAAATGCCCATGAAGACTCCTGGGATGTATGACATCATTTTGGCCTAGGCCAGAGAAACCAGCAAATGAAGAAAGGTAAAAAAAAAAAAAAAAAAATGTAAAACAAGTACATATGATATACCTATTTACTAATGCTAGCAGCAAAAGGAATACAAATAGTCAATGTTGATTGAGAAAGATTATTTGCACTTTAAAGAGGAAGCAGATGCACCCAAGTAAACCCGCTCTTAATTTATGCATTGCTACAGTCATGTGAAAAAGTAAGTACACCATATGAAAATTTTTGACTTTTTCAACATATTTTAACAGACAAACATTAGGTCTTGATTCAAATAGTGCCTAAAGGTAATTTGCTTAAACAAATGACACACAATTGACATGGTGTATAAATTTACATTATCTAAATTATCAGGAATTATCAACCAGACTTTACACATATAACTGGTCTTAGACCTCAAACATTCTATATAGTCTTTATTTATTTTTTATTAAATTTCCTACCAGTATATAAACGTAGGATCACGTGAACACATGGGGGACTGTGTATTAAACACAAAAAACATTTTTTTTTGTGGATTGCACAGTTGCACACACAAATTTATTTATTTTTTTTCTCTCTTTTTTCTTCTTGTGGTCGCCCTTAACATTAAGACTCACCCTTACTCACCCATAAGAACACTTAATTAGCATTTTAGTTCTGGTCACCTATATAACTTAAAACCACCCCCCTCTATGCCCCCCCTTTTTTTTTCTTTCTCCCTCCATATTTTTTTTAATTTATTTAATGTATTTATTTTTCTTCTTTTTTTTTTCTCTCTCTCTCTCTCTTTCTCTCTCCTCCTCTTCTTTCTCTTCCCATCCCTACTTTTTCCCCATGCTCCTTATATTGACTCCCAACTCCAGGATCCCTGACCTCTTAGAAGAAAAGTAGGAAAATGGGTAGGGCCAAGTGTTGGATAGGAGGACAACGAGAGGTTTTGGACTTTGGGGTGAACGAGGGGGCCGAGACCTTCTTATCGCTTCCTACTGTTTTATAATAAGTTGTTAGATTGGGAGAATGTATTGAGACTGTACGGGGTATGGGTTTGGGTAATGTATGTAAAAATTTGTTGTAAGGATGAAATATATTTGTACTGTATCAGCAATGAAAGCCAATAAATAAATTAAAATAAAAAAGGCACCTGTCTCTCTATAGTTAAAATCCTCTTCCTTTGATTTTAAATATAGAGTACTGTGCTATATTTACATCTAGGGATGAGCTTTATGTTCGGGTCAAACATGAGTTAGACTCGAACATTTGCTGTTCGCCCCCTTTCGCCGAACTGCAAACAATTTGGGGTGTTTCGTGGCAAATTTGAAAAGCCACGAAACACCCTTTTAAAGTCTATGGGAGAAATCTAAAGTGCTCATTTTAAAGGTTAATATGCAAGTTATTGTCATAAAAAGTGTTTGGGGACCCGGGTCCTGCCCTAGGGGACATGTATCAATGCAAAACAAGCGTTTTAAAAATGTCATTTTTTTTGGCAGGAGTGATTTTAATAATGCTTAAAGTGAAACAATAAAAGTGAAATATTCCTTTAAATTTCATACCTGGGGGGTGTCTATAGTATGCCTGTAAAGTAGCTCATGTTTTCTTTGCACAAAATTACATTTCTAAAGTCATTTTAAACTACTCGCGGCTATAATGAATTGTTGGGTCCCGGCAATACAGATAAAAGTAATTAAAAAATAAAAAATAAAAATGCGTGGGGGTCCCCCCAAATTCCATTACCAGGCTCTTCAGGTCTGGTATGGATATTAAGGGGAACCCTGCACCAAATAAAAAAAAATGGCGTGGGGTTCCCCCCAAAAATCCATACCAGACCCTTAAGGTCTGGTATGGATTTTAAGGGGAACTCTGCAACAAAATAAAAAAATGGCTTGGGTTCCCCCCAAAAATCCATACCAGACCCTTATCCGAGCACGCAACCTGGCAGGCCGCAGCAAAAGAGGGGGGGACGAGAGAGCGCCCCCCTCCTGAACCATACCAGACCACATACCCTCAACATGGGGAGGATGTCCCCATGTTGATGGGGACAAGGGACTCATCCCCACAGCCCTTGCTTGGTGGTTGTAGGGGGCTAAGGAGGGGGGGCTTATCGGAATCTGGAAGCCCCCTTTAACAAAGGGGACCCCCAGATCCCGGCCTCCCCCTATGTGAATTGGTAAGGCAGCCCTCAAAAACTCCACTCGCCTGCTCGCATTCTGCGAGTGGATTTTGAGGTCTAGCGAGGAAGGGCTGCCTGGGAGCCGGGGGGCGAGCACCGCCGACAGCCTGTGTGTAATTGGAGTCCTTCTCCCAGTGACCGCGGAGAGGGAAGAGAGAGCCACCCGGATGTTTAGAGCGCAGCGTGGGGAACACAGGATAACAGTTTTCATTTTAATTGCCGTGTTCCCCACCGCTCGCTATCAGATCCAGCCCCGCCTCCTGGTCCCGAGACTTTGATAGACAGATCACCCGTCAAATCCTGGTGACGGGTGATCTGTCAATCAAAGTTCCCCGGCCAGGGGGCGGGGCTGAATTTGACGTTGAGCAGCGGGAACACGGCAAGTAAAATTAAAACTGTTATCCTGTGTTCCCCGCGCTGCGCTCTGATCACCTGGGCAGCTCTCCTATTTCTCTCCTCCCCTGCACACAGGAACCAGGTAGGCTGCATAGTGGACACAGGCTACATTTGAGAACAAGGGATAAGAAAGGTGCACAGGTTAGAGGTGTCAGTGCACAGCAAACAATGCAACAATACGGGTCCCCCTGCTTGGGGGAAGAAACTAAATACACACAGCTGTTCCAAAGTGTTCTAGTTCTCATCCATCTCACGTTGTATGTCTGTCTCTAGCTGGAAAGTTTCCTGCTCTCTCTCCATCTCCACAACATGCTCATTGTAAATCTGTCCACAGGCTGCATGGTGGACACGGGCTGCATTTGGTGGACATGGGCTGCATTTGGTGGACACGGGCTGCATTTGTTGGATACGGACTGCATTTGGTGGACATGGGCTGCATTTGGTGGACACGGGCTGCATTTGTTGGATACGGACTGCATGGTAAACACGGGCTGCATTTGGTGAACATGGGCTGCATTTGGTAAACACAGGCTGCATTTGGTAAACACGGGCTGCATTTGGTGAACACGGGCTGCATTTGGTGAACACGGGCTGCATTTGGTGAACACAGGCTGCATTTGGTGAACACGGGCTGCATTTGGTGAACACAGGTTGCATTTGGTGGACACGGGCTGCATGGTGGACACGGGCTGCATGGTGGACACGGGCTGCATTTGGTGAACACGAGCTGCATTTGGTGGACACAGGGCTGCATTGGTGGGCATAGGCAGCCTGCATTGGTGGGCACGGATACAGTTGTTGTTAATATTTATTTTTAGAACGTACTTCTGCATAAAACATTTAAGTGTCATTTCATGAGATTTATGAGGGAGTGTTTAGGGGCGAAATTAGGGGCGGGGCGGGCTGGGTGGGGCAACTGGTGGCGAGTAACCCTTGAGGCCTGGCTAGTAGCTCAGGACTTGAAATTTTGAGCCCTGGGTAAGGGGTACATTGTATTCAGGTATGCATAAAGCAATGATTTTAATGGATCCACCTACTGTCCTAAAATGAAAGATATGTAAATATCTTCTGTTTTAAGAAGCCTTTAGTGTGCTAGACACTGAATAGAGTGAGGGTTATATGATTGTTTTAGTCTCTTCCCACCATAACATATACCTACTAATGCAGTTTTTCTTCAACACCTCGGCCAGGATGACGACATTTGTCGTGTTTTGCCTTTAGTTCCACTTAGAATACTGCAACATTAATAGAGGATTATAACCCCTGTCCGTTTTTTTTTTTTGCCACCTGTATCCCATTGGGGAAGATTTCCCTTTACTTCCTGTCCCATAGTCAAAACAGAAAGTGAGAGAAACATCGTGCCTAGGGATGAGCCGAAGACCACCCTGTTCGGTTCGCACCAGAACCTTCGAACGGACCGAACGTTCGCGCCAACATTTATAACCCCATTGACGTCTATGGGACTCGAATGTTTGAATTCAAAAGTGCTAATTTTAAAGCCTAATATGCAAGTTATTGTCGTAAAACGTCTTTGAGAACCTGGGTCTTGCCCCAGGGAACATGTATCAATGGAAAAAAGTTTAAAAAAATGAAGTTTTTTCAGGAGTAGGACTGTAGACGCCCAGCAGGTACAATATTTAAAGGAATTTTTCATTTATTTATTTATTTTAATTTAGGCATCATTAATATCACTGCTCCTGCGTATTGTACCTGCTGGGTGTCTATAGTATGCCTGTGATAAAGTCTTTAAATAGCACAATCACCTGCCTGCCAGTAAAAATTAGGAAGAACTGATCTAGCTAAGCTATACAGTGTATAAATATATGTACAACACCTGGGATGTATATATATCCTCTACACACGGTAACATTAACTGACCAGCCTGCCTGCCTGCTCTATCTACCTGCAAAAAATGACACTCTCTCTGTCTCTCTTAACTGCCGCAATACACTACACAAGGCCGCCCTGCAGGCGGCCTTTTATAGTGTGGGGCGTGTACTAAACCCCCTGAGCCATAATTGGCCAAAGCCTCCCTGGCTTTGGCCAATTATGGCTCTCCGTTTTTTGCGCGCTGTGATTGGCCAAGCATGCAGGTCATAGTGCATGCTTGGCCAATCATCAGCGCGCAATGCTGTAGTGAATTATGGGCCGTGGCGCGTCACTCGAAGTTGGCGCGAACGACCCGTTTTGTTCGTAATTCGACGAATGACCGAACATACGATGTTCGAGTCGAACATACGTTCGACTCGAACACGAAGCTCATCCCTAATCCTGCCAAAGTGAGGGAATACCAGGGTCACCAGAACTATGGCCTCCATTGACAAATTCCATCTCTATTCCTGTTCTGGTGTCAGCCAAAAATTAAAGGGGTTGTAAAGGTAAAAGTTTTTTTACCTTAATGCATCCTATGCATTAAGGTAAAAAAACATCTGACAGCACCGCCCCCCCCCCCGAGCCCCCGTTTTACTTACCTCACCCCTCGAAAGTCCCAGGCGCGTTCTCGTCATCCTGTTCGGTTCCCAGCCTGGCCGTTGATTGGCTAGGCTGTGCGGATTGATAGCAGCGCAGCCATTGGCTGGCGCTGCTGTCAATCACAGCGGATGATGCGGCGCGCCGGGGGGGGCGGGCCAAGTGATACAGTCGGCGGCTATGGCCGCCGCTGTATCACGGGAGCGCGCTCGCAAAAGCTTTCCACCATGCAAGGGAGCTCGAATGAACGTGGAAAGCTTTTGCAAGGAGGAGCAGAGACAGCCGCCGAGGGACCCCAGAAGACACGGATCGGGGCCACTTTGTTCAAAACGAACTGCACAGCGGAGGTAAGTATAATATGTTTGTTATTTTTAAACCAAAAAAATCTTGCCTTTAGTGTCCCTTTAAGGATTTTCTTTTACTCTTGGTGACAACAATACACAGGACAGATAGAGAGGGTGAATCTCCCTAACAGGGGCACAGACAGTAATAAAAAGTTCTAATCCCTTACTGCATGAGTTTTAGTATGTAGTAGTGTCATATTGAAATAGTAAATGGTAAAATACGGAGAGACAGCCAATTATATGATAAAAAATTGAAACATAATTGATATTTTACCTTTTCTTGTTTTATATCACTATAAAGAAATAGTTTTGTTCCTCGTAGTTCAGTCCAATACTTTGCTTCCTGTGGGTAAAAAAATAATAAAAATTGTACTTATTAATTTAAAAAAAATATATGAAATATAAAGAAAATATTAAATATATAATATATATAATAAATAATATAAATAAACAAAATAAAATAAGAATATACAGTATACACAGAATTCTAGTGCACTGTATATAGGCATCTTGAGTTAAAGGAAGCCTAGAGATATAGGGCTAGATTCACAGAGAGATACGACGGTGTATCTCCTGATACGCCGTCGTATCTCTGACTTAGGCCAGTCGTATCTATAGAATCAGTTACGCATAGATATGCCTAAGATCCGACAGGTGTAACTGTGTTACACCGTCGGATCTTAACTGCAATTTAAAAATGGCGGGGGGCGTTCTCGCTGATTTACACTGATTTACACTGAGAAATATGTAAATCAGCGAGATACGGCAATTCACGAACGTACGCGGACCCGACGCAGTGTTGTTACGACGTTTCCGTAGCGGTTTTCCCGGCGTATACTTACCCCTGCTTCTATGAGGCGCAGCCAATGTTAAGTATAGCCGTCGTTCCCGCGTCGATTTTTGTTTTTTTTACGTTGTTTGCGTACGCCGATTCCGAAACCCGCGCGCAAGTCCGCTCATGCCGAAACCACTGACGTCCTAGCGACGTCAGTGGGAGCAATGCACGCCGGGAAATTTCGCGGACGGCGCATGCTCATTTAAATCGGCGCGGGGACGCGCCTGATTTAAATAGTACACTCCCCCTAGCCGCGGAATTTGAATTCCGCCGGGGGATTTACGATCCGCCGCCGCAAGTTTGGAGGTAAGTGTTTAGTGAATTAGCCACTTGCCTCTCAAACTTGCGGCAGCGGATCCTAACCACTTGATCACTGGGCACGTAAACCCCCTTAATAACCAGACCAATTTTCAGCTTTCGGTGCTCTCACAATTTGAATGACAATTACTCAGTCATACAACACTGTACCCAAATGAAATTTTCGTCCTTTTTTTTCACACAAAAAGAGCTTCCTTTTTGTGGTATTTATTCACCGTTGGGTTTTAAATTTTTTGAGCTATAAGAGAAAAAAGACTGAAAATTCTGTAAAAAAAATGAATTTTTCTTTGTTTCTGTTATAAAATTTAGCAAATTTAGTATTTTTTCTTCATTCCTTTGCATAAATGTGAAAGATGAAGTAACGCCGAGTAAATAGATACCCAACATGTCACCCTTCAAAATTGCACACGTTTGTGGAATGGCGACAAACTTTGCTACTTAAAAATCCCCATAGGCGACGTTGCAGGGTATTGTGGGGTATTGCAGAGTATTGTGGGGTATTGCAGAGTATTGTGGGGTATTGCAGAGTATTGTGGGGTATTGCAGAGTAGTGTGGGGTATTGCAGAGTAGTGTGGAGTATTGCAGAGTATTGTGGGGTATTGCAGAGTATTGTGGGGGATTGCAGAGTATTGCACAGTATGGGTATTGTGTATTGCACAGTATGGGGCAGGGATGGCTTAGCTGTGATTGATGGCTGGCTGGATCTGTGACTGCATGTGTCACAGATCCAGCCCACAGCACTCGTGCTGCATCCGCTCTCTCCCCCCCTCTCCTCTCACACTGTACCGTTCGGTACAGAGAGGGGAGGGAGGAACTGGCGTCATCACATGATGCCAGTTTGTTTACAAGTGATCGCTCCGTCATTGGACGGAGCGATCACGTGGTAAACCGCCGCTATCAGCGGCAATTTACCGTGATCCGTCGGGTCCGGAGGACCCGGCGGTCACGGACATTCCCGTGTGCGCGCCCCAGAGGGCGCGCGGGAGCGCGATTCTGGGAGGACGTCCATGGACGTCCTCCCAGAGTTAAGCAACCACCTTGTAGACGTATATCGTCTATAGGGCGGTTGTTAACTGGTTTAATCACATAGATCACACGGATCTAAAGATCCGCTGATCTATGTGAATCTAGCCCATAAACTGTAAATTGTATCATTGATTGTCAGTCATGCTGAGCCTCTTACTCTAACTAACTTAGAACAAGTATACTGAGCTTAGCTTATGACTCTGAATTTCCCATAATGACTATGGTTAAAGTGTATGTCAATTCAAAACTTTTTTGGGGATTTGTTTTGCAGACACAGCGTAGAAGGCTTAAAATACATATTCCTGAATTTTTTTGTTTCCCGTGTCCTGCTGGTGAAATTGCCCTTCACGTCCTGTTCTGGGGATGTAACAGGAAATGAGATAAAATCTCCCCAAAGTGAGTGAAATGTTCATCCTAAAGAGTTGTCACAGGACCAGGTGTCCCTATTAGATTATTTTAAATTGCCTCTTGTTTTGGTGGCAACTCAAAAATGTTGAGATTTCCCCTCACTTTTTGTCTCCATGATGATGGTCATTAGGACAAACAGACAAATCTCCCCAGCGAGTACATACACAGCAATGAAAACCTGAGAAAGGATCTAATATTTCTCTATTCTACCCGAAAACAAGAGCAAGATTAGATCTGCGATTGCGTGATAAGGCCCCATTCACCCTATTCATGCTTCTCATGTGTCTGCTGTCATGCTGCCATGCACAACAATGGAAATATTTTTTTTTCATATATACACAGTGCATTGCAATTTTTAGAAAGGTGCAGAAGTTATTTTTGGTGCAGCATAGTGTGTTTTTGGAAGCATAGACTTTAATGGGAGTGTATGGAAAGCTCATAAAATAATGCATGTGCACCCTCCTAGCATAGCTTGCTAGGCAAATGTAGTTTTAGTTTCCTTCTGTAGTCAATATAGCAGTGATTGTTTGTTCTGGTCTGTTCAGGGTTTAACAGGCTGGGAGTTTGATTGCTTCCCCCTGCCTCTAGAAACAGCTTCCAGAACAAAGGGATGGAGATTAAAATGACCAGCCTGAATATTTATCATGGCCTGGCCAATCCTTGGAGTGGAGTGTCCAGAAGGTGGCTGGGGAGGTGATAAATAGCCTGAAGCTGTGGAGAGATTGTAGGGTTCAAGCTTTTGTGGGGGGTATCCTGGGTATCTATGGGTAGCCTGTGGACTGTGTAGCTGTTCCTGAGGCCTCAGCAATGTCACGGCTGAGCGCCTGGATGGATCTTCCTGAGAAACTGGCTGTGGAACTTCACCATAGGAATTGGGTCTGGAGAAGGCTTGTCCCCATCACAAGACCATGTCTGGAAGAAGCTGGTAGAAGTGCAGCTGTCCTGGGGACTTGTGAGTAATGACCTTGAGTTTATTCCTAAAGACTTGTGTGCTTTTGGGATATAAGTGACAGATGTAGTTTCGACTGAGACAGCTCTCATAGGGTCCTAAAGTACTGCCCATTCCCCGATCCTCAGCAGAATCCTGGAGTGTGACCCTAGAGCAGGGGTCTCAAACTGGTGACCCTCCAGCTATTGTGGCACTACCAGACCCATGAGGCATTGCAAGGCTGACAGTTACAAACATGACTCCCACAGGCAGAGGCATGATGGGGCTTGTAATTCTGAAAAAGCTGGAGGGCCACCAGTTTGAGACCCCTGCCCTAGAGTGAAGTGTCCACTGTTTACTGTGCAGTGTTTTGGAGTATCCCATGCCCTAACATTTTTTTTCATTATACTTACCTAGGTGGATGAAACATCGGTCCGATGCTGCATCTGTTCCCTGGTGTCTCTCCACTGAGAACCGAGCCATCAAACACCACCAATGGCTCGGTTCTCTCGACTCCCCGAGCAGAGAGCTGCTGCCTGTCAATGAGCAGCTCTCCTGCTCTGCTCCTTCGCACTTACTGGAGCGCTGAGCTGTGGAGGGGTGGGGAGCTCCCGTCTCAGCCTCTCAGTGGCTCGCTAAAAGGCTTAGATGGCTATCAGTACAGGCACCTGGTGGATCCAGACTTCCAGAGTCGGGATGATGTGGTGCCTGGACTGATATTAATGACGTCAGCAGACTTCAGACTGCTCTCTGATGAAAACTTGTCACAGGAGTGCAAAACGAATTGCAGTCCTATGGCTGGACTTCTCCTTTAAAGTCCTTCAAGCAATACATTTCAAAAAGACATCCCCTGGACTGAGACATTGGAGCCAGAGTACTTGCGGTGGGCAGGCAGCCTCTGCACTATTAGGGAAAAACCAGCTCAGAGGCCCCTAGGGGGGTAGCACTACACATGTACATGCATTTTTCATGTGTTGTTTGGCAGGGTTTTGTGTTTAACATCCTGTCTTCTACAAATAAATGCATGAAGCATAAAAATGCATCAAAAACACATGGAAAAAAAAGAGAAAAAACTTGCTACAAAAACGCAATGAAAAAAGGCATGATTATGCAGCAGCACCAGTATGAACCTAGGTTAAATTTTTCACATTGGCTGTGTGGAAAGAGATTATACAGCAATGTATACAATAAGGCAGTGTGAATTAGGGAATATACAGCAGTGTATAGAATGAGACGGTGTGGAATAAGGAATATACAGCCGTGTATAGAATGAGGAGATGTGGAATAAGGAATATACAGTGCAGTGTATAGAATGAGCCAGTGTGGAATAGGGAATATACAGCAGTGTATAGAATGAGCGCTGTGAAATAGGGAATATACAACAGTGTATAGAATGAGCGCTGTGAAATAGGGAATATACAGCGCAGTGTATAGAATGAGGCGCTGTGGGATAGGGAACATACAATGCAGTGTATAGAATGAGCCAGTGTGGAGTAGGTAATATACAGCACAGTGTATAGAATGAGCGCTGTGAAATAGGGAATATACAGCAGTGTATAGAATGAGGCGCTGTGGGATAGGGAACATACAGTGCAGTGTATAGAATGAGCGCTGTGAAATAGGGAATATAGAGCAGTGTATAGAATGAGCGCTGTGAAATAGGGAATATACAGCGCAGTGTATAGAATGAGACGCTGTGGGATAGGGATTATACAGCAGGGTATAGAATGAGGTAGTGTGGAATAGGGAATATACAGCAGTGTATAGAATGAGCGCTGTGAAATAGGGAATATACAGCGCAGTGTATAGAATGAGGCGCTGTGGGATAGGGAACATACAATGCAGTGTATAGAATGAGCCAGTGTGGAGTAGGTAATATACAGCACAGTGTATAGAATGAGCGCTGTGAAATAGGTAATATACAGCACAGTGTATAGAATGAGCGCTGTGAAATAGGGAATATACAGCACAGTGTATAGAATGAGCGCTGTGAAATAGGGAATATACAGCGCAGTGTATAGAATGAGCGCTGTGAAATAGGGAATATACAGCGCAGTGTATAGAATGAGGCGCTGTGAAATAGGGAATATACAGCGCAGTGTATAGAATGAGACGGTGTGGAATAGAGATTATACAGCAGTGTATAGAATGAGGCACTGTGAAATAGGGAATATACAGCGCAGTGTATAGAATGAGGCACTGTGAAATAGGGAATATACAGCGCAGTGTATAGAATGAGACGGTGTGGAATAGAGATTATACAGCAGTGTATAGAATGAGGCACTGTGAAATAGGGAATATACAGCACAGTGTATAGAATGAGGCACTGTGAAATAGGGAATATACAGCGCAGTGTATAGAATGAGGCACTGTGAAATAGGGAATATACAGCGCAGTGTATAGAATGAGGCACTGTGAAATTGGGAATATACAGCGCAGTGTATAGAATGAGGCACTGTGAAATAGGGAATATACAGCGCAGTGTATAGAATGAGGCACTGTGAAATAGGGAATATACAGCGCAGTGTATAGAATGAGGCACTGTGAAATAGGGAATATACAGCGCAGTGTATAGAATGAGGCACTGTGAAATTGGGAATATACAGCGCAGTGTATAGAATGAGGCACTGTGAAATAGGGAATATACAGCGCAGTGTATAGAATGAGACAGTGTGGAATAGGGATTATACAGCAGTGTATAGAATGAGGTAGTGTGGAATAGGGAATTTATACATTTATACTGTGGCCCGGCTGCATGAATCCCTTTAAAGTCTATAGCAGGCGAGCGCGTGCCTGCAGTGCCCCTTTCACACTGGGGCGGCTGTAAAGCGACGCTATTTTTAGCGGCGCTTTACCGCCAATTTTACCCCCGCTAGCGGCCGAGAAAGGGTTAAAAACCACCGCACCGGCGGTATAGCAGCGGTGCCCCATTGATTTCAATGGGCAGGAGTGGTGGAGGAGCGGTATACACACCGCTCCAAAGACACGGCTAGCACCACTTTTTTTTACCGTCGTGCTAGCGCACCGCTCCAGTGTGAAAACCCTCGGGGCTTTCACACTGGAGACACTGTTTCAGGTCATTTTGCTGGCACTATTTTTAGCGCAATAGCGCCTGCAAAATGACCCAGTGTGGAAGGGGTCTAAAAAGCAGTATTGAAGCAAAAAATTGGGACAAATCGGAAGGTGTAACCAAAGGAACCATGCCTTTGCAGCGTGTTGTCACATCGGCTCGTATTCACCACTAGGGGTTGATTGAGGAGTCCAATCGGGAGGAGAGTTCTCATTCATAACAGGAAGTCCCTGAACAAGAACCCTCATGACAGGATCACAGGGAATCAGCAGATTTACCAAGACTGAAAACAACTAACATTACCACGTGCCAGCTTATGATGGTACTGAGGTGACTGGGTTTAGAACCGCTTTAACCTCTTCCTTACCAGGCCATTGTAAAATGACGCCAGCAGGAACCCTCCCTCGATCCGGGTGGACGTCATACGATTGCCGCCGGGTACCCGCGATTGCCGGTGATCACGCCAGGAGTGTGGATCTGGATGTGTAAACACCCAGATCCACCTCCTGTCAGAGGTGAGGAGACCGATGCTGTGTTCCCAGAACAGAGGAACACACATCGGTCTGCTCCCCTTGTGAGTCCCCCTCCCCTCTACAGTTAGAACACACTTTAGGGAACATTTTAACCCCTTCAGCGCCCCCTAGCGTTAACCCCTTCCCTGCCAGTCACATTTACACAGTAATCTGTGCATATTTATAGCACTAATCGCTGTATAAATGTGAATGGTCCCAAAAACGTGTCCGATGTGTCCGCCGCAATGTCACAGTCACAATAAAAAAATCGCAGTAAAAAAATTCATAAAATAAAAATGCCATAAATCTATCCCCTCTTTTGTAGATGCTATAACTTTTGCGCAAACCAATCAATATACGATTATTGCGATTTTTTTTACCAAAAATATGTAGAAGTATGTGTCGGTCTAAACTGAGGAATTTTTTTTGTTTTTTTTTTAAATTGTCATGTTTATTAACCGCTTAACCACCGCCGCATGTACATATACGTCGGCAAAATGGCACGGACAGGCATAACGACGTGCCCACACGTCGCTGCCTTTCCGTGGGTCCGATCGGGACCCCCCCCGGGACATGCGGTGGTCGGTAAGCCTCAGGGAGCGATCCGGGATGAGGGCTCGGCTATTCCTTTCTAGCCGCCCCCTCGCGATCGCTCCCCGGAGCTGAAGAACGGGGAGAGCCGTATGTAAACACGGCTTCCCCGTGCTTCACTGTGGTGGCTGCATCGATCGTGTTATCTCTTTTATAGGGAGACACGATCGATGACGTCAGACCTACAGCAACACCCACCCCCCTACAGTTGTAAACACACACTAGGTGAAACATAACTCCTTCAGCGCCCCCTGTGGTTAACTCCCAAACTGCAACTGTCATTTTCACAATAAACAATGCAATTTAAATGCATTTTTTGCTGTGAAAATGACAATGGTCCCAAAAATGTGTCAAAATTTTTCTAAGTGTCCGCCATAATGTCGCAGTCATGAAAAAAATCGCTGATCGCCGCCATTAGTAGTAAAAAAATAAAAATAAAAATGCAATAAAACTATCCCCTATTTTGTAAACGCTATAAATTTTGTGCAAATCAATCGATAAACGCTTATTGCGATTTTTTTTACCAAAAATAAGTAGAAGAATACGTATCGGCCTAAACTGAGGATTTTTTTTTTTAATATATGTTTTTGGGGGATATTTATTATAGCAAAAAGTAAAATATATTGCATTTTTTTCAAAATTGTCCCTCTATTTTTGTTTATAGCGCAAAAAATAAAAACCGCAGAGGTGATCAAATACCACCAAAAGAAAGCTCTATTTGTGGGAAAAAAGTACGCCAATTTTGTTTGGGAGCCACGTCGCACGACCGCGCAATTGTCTGTTAAAGCGACGCAGTGCCGAATCGCAAAACCTGGCCTGGGCATTTAGCTGCCTAAAGGTCCGGGGCTTAAGTAGTTAAATAAAAAGGTAAAAAATATTGTGTTTTAAAAAAAAAAATCGCTCTTCTTTTGTTTATAGCGCAACAAATAAAAACCGCAGAGATGATCAAATACCACCAAACGAAAGTTCTATTTGTGGGGGGGAAAAACATAAATATTTCATTTGGGTACAGTGTTGCATGACCACGCAATTGTCATTCAAAGTGCAACAGCGCTGAAAACTAAAAATTGGTCTGGGCAGGAAGGGGGTGAAAATGCCCTGTATGGAAGGGGTTAAATAATACATTTTATAGTGTTCTGTACTGTGAACACTCAGAAGGAAGTAGGGATAGTTCTCTGAATGGGGGAACACTTACAGTTTAGGTTTGTATTGTTCTTTTTTTTTTTTTTTATTCATTTATTTTTTATTTGATTTTGAGATGACTGATTCAACAGGCAGTTGTTTAGACGGGTAACCATATTACATCATACAAACAAGAATGCGAAAAAAAACAACAAACTAAAGTCAATACTGAGCATATTCTTAGCTTGTATAGCCAAATGTGCCTGATGTCTACTAGGTCTCCTAGCCCTGGATCTGATCCCCCTCCCTACCCCTAACTACCTAAGGGAGCGTACTACCCCATTAATTGTTCCGCAGAGCGATCAGGCAGGAAGAGAAGAGAGGAGGCCAACATGGTCTACACTTATCTCTTTGTGTTGATGTTAAAGGTCAAGTACCCTGGGGCACTGAACCCTATTGGAGCTCTTGTCAGTCCCGCTCCCGCCGCAATGGGTGACGGCCATCGCTAACGGGGGGGGGGGGCATGTTATCCTGGAGGCACTTTCTCCGGTACCCCCAGCATAGGTTCCCTACCGCCCTCTGCCACTGCCCCCATATACTAGTAATTTTCCCGTAGTTCCCTTGTCTAGTGAAGTACACTCTCTCATTTGAGATAGTTAATTTCATTGCCGCTAAGCAGTTTTCTACCGACGGAGGAGTCTGCGCCTGCCATTTTTGGGCTATCGTTTTTTGTGCCTGGAAGAGGCATCTCAATACTGTCACATGACATTAAAAAAAAAAGTATCGGTAATCGGTATCGGCGAGTACTTGAAAAAAAGTATCGGTACTTGTACTCGGTCTCAAAAAAGTGGTATTGGCACAACCCTAATGTAATCTGTTGGCACTCGACCCGCCTCCCTCCCTGTCCCCTCTGAGGCTGCAGCTGGGCATCAATCAGGCTGCACTGATGGAAATGGTGAGGCTGCATCCATGGCAATGGTGAGGCTGCATCCATGGGAATGGTGTGGTGAGGCTGCATCCATGGCAATGGTGAGGCTGCATTCATGGCAATGGTGAGGCTACATTCATGGCAATGGTGAGGCTGCAGGTGGGCACTAATTAGGATGCATTGATGGGCACTGACTCTTATTTTGCTTCAAAGTTCTTTATTTAAAATAAAAAAAATCCTGAAATGTCCCTCTTAAAGGTGCGTGTTATATGCCAATAAATACGGTATATCCAAATAACACGCCCAAGCTCATGCTTAGTGATGAGCAGCGCTCAGGGATTCGTTGGGGCCACAAAAGATAGATATATATATTTACACACACGCAAATAACACGCCCAAGTTCATCTCTTTACCACACACAGCCACAAAGGCAAGATAATTCTTGTTGGGCAGTGTATTAGTGCTCAGACGAACACACTTCCGAATTTTAATGGTTCAAAGAATGTCAGGCAAAATGATTGGCCCTCACGCATGTTCACTTCATCAAATCTGGCCCTCTTTGAAAAAAGTTTGGACAGCCCTGGAAACATATTCATGTGTTATGCCGCGTACAGACGGTCGTTTTTTGTGATGAAAAAAAACGACGTTTTAAATCATGAAATAAAACAACGTTTTTGAAACTTCATTTTCAAAAACGACGTTGCCTACACACCATCGTTTTTTCACAATGCTCTAGCAAAGCGAGGTTACGTTCGCCACTTTTTTCCATTAAAGCTCGCTTCATAACTAGCTTCTGGGCATGCGCGGGTTTAAAAACATCGTTTTAAACCTCGTTTTTTGCTACACACGGTCAATTTCTGTAAAACAAACAACAACGTTTTGAAAAACGACACAAAAAACTCAAGCATGTTCGAATTTTTTTTTTGTCGTTTTTTGAAGACATAAAACAACGTTTTGCCCACACACGATCATTTTAAATGACATTTTTTAAAACATCGTTTTTTTTCATCACAAAAAAAAGACCGTCTGTACGCGGCATTAGAATGGCCCAGTCAAAGTCCAGACCTAAATCCAATTGAGAATCTGTGGCTAGACTTGAAAATTGATGTTCACAGACACTCTTCATCCAATCTGACAGAGCTTGAGCTATTTTGCAAAGAAGAATGGGCAAACTGGTCAGTGGTCTCCAAACTGTGGCCTGGGTGCCAGATGCGGACCGTTGCTTGTCTTAATCTGGCCCTCTGGCCACTTTTCCTCCCATAATAGAAGACACTATTCCTCCCACTAACACCAACAATAGGGCTTAATTCTTGATAATGACATCAACAACGGGCACTGTCCTTTCCACTGACACTAATGTTGGGGCACTATTCTATCCACTGACACCAACCAAGAGGCACTATTCCTCCCAGTTACACCAACAACAGGACACTCTTCCACTGACACCAACAACGTTGCACTCTTCCTACCACTGACATCAACAGTGCACTCTTCCTCCCACCTCACCTTTGCAAAGCCTAATATAATAGGATATTGCACTATGTGCTGAGAATATGATGTGGCAGAGGTACCTAACATGGTGCCAAGGAGCCACATGTGGTCCCTAGCTACTCTTCAAGTGGATCCCAGCTACCAGTGAGCATGAAGCTAAGCAGAGATTAATCTTAAATTGGAACTTTAGGTAACACTTTTGCATATCTGTCTTTCCCCTCTCCTAGCAAGTTTTAAAGTGTACATTGCCTTTGTCGCATATGCAGTGAAGTGTACACCCCAGCTCATCATTGGCATCTGTAGAATACTAGGAATGCAGTCAGGTGCCAGGACAATGTAGTAACCCCTGCGTGTCCAGTATGAGGGATTGAACAACGCAGGATCCAGGAAACACAGCAGAGTAAATAACAGTGTTTGCAGACAAAGGGACACCTTTGATCTCTCATCACTGAAAATAATGCCTTGTTTCCACTGAACGGAACGGTTCGGGTCAGTATGTTTGGAACGGTTTAGAATGGACCGGTCTATTCTCATGAGTGTTTCCACTGCAAATCGGAACGTCGGGACCATACAGGATTTAGGAAAAATGCCTAGCGCGTCCACCAATCAATGAGATGTATTTGTAGGTCCGCCCTAATGGAACCGTTCCATTTCTATGGCCCCACATCTGAAGCAGGACCCAGAATGGTCCGGTACGGTTCGCTTTTATGGCACGCTTTCATAATGGAAACACCCAAAATAGCGTACCGAACCGAACCGTACCGAACCGATCCGCTCAGTGGAAACGAAGCATTAGTTAGTTTTTCTTTGCCATCGCATTGGGGATATTTCTTTTCACTTCCTGTCCCATAGCCAGAACAGGAAAAGGGAATTTCCTCTCTAGTTCTGTTTCGGTGACAACTAGGGATGGGCCGAACACCCCCCAGTTCAGATCGCATCAGAACATGCGAACAGGCAATACATTTGTTCAAACATCCGAACACCGTTAAAGTCTATGGGACTCGAACATGAAAAATCTAAAGTGCTAGTTTTAAAGGCTTATATGCAAGTTCTTGTCATAAAAAGTGTTTGGGGACCCGGGTCCTGCCCCAGGGGACATGTATCAATGCAAAAAAAAGTTTTAGAAACTGACGTTTTTTTTCGGGAGCAGTGATTTTAATAATGCTTAAAGTGAAACAATAAAAGTGAAATATTCCTTTACATTTCATACCGGGGGGGTGTATTGTATGCCTATAAAGTAGCGCTTGTTTCCAGTGCCTAGAGCTGTCCCTGCACCAAGTGTAATTTCTGAAGGAAAAAAAAGTCATTTAAAAACACTCGCGGCTATAATGAATTGTCGGCTCCTGGTAATACAGAGAAAAGGCATTAAAAGTCATTGATAAAAAATAAAAAGGTCTGGTATGGATATTAAGGGGAATTCCACCCCAAATTAAAAAAAAAAATGACGTGGGGTTCCCCCCAAATATCTATACCGGACCCCTCAGGGACTGGTATGGAATTTAAGGGGAACTCCACCCCAAATTTAAAAAAAAATTGGAGTCGAGTTCCCCCCAAAAATCCATACCAGACCCTTTATCCGCGCACGCAACCTGACAGGCTGCAGGAAAAGAGGGGGGACGAGAGAGTACCCCTCCCCTCCTGAACCGTACCAGGCCACATGCCCTCAACATGGGGAGGATGCTTTGGGGGTCTGTGGCCCCTCAAAGCACCATGTCCCCATGTTGATGGAGACAAAGGCCTCATCCCCACAACCCTTTCCCGGTGGTTGTGGGGGTCTGCGGGCGGGGGGCTTATCGGAATCTAGAAGACCCCTTTAACAAAGGGGGCCCCCAGATCCTGCCCCCCCTATGTGAATTGGTAAGGGGTACATTGTACCCCTACCATTTCACAAAGAAAGTGTAACAAATTGTAAAAAAACACAGACACCGTTGAAAGAAGTCCCCTGGGACTGACGCAAGGGGAAACCCAGGCTTTCCCAGTGACGTGAGGGTGACCCCACCCCCTTCTGATGCAACGGGAAACCTGCGTTACATCAGAGGGGGGCGGGTTTTTTGTTGTTGTTGTTTTGTTGTGATTTTATTTTTTTCCCTTGCGACCTCCAGGGGAAGGGGTCAGGGGGAGAGGTTTCTTATATTTAAATGTAGAGAAGGAAAGGTTTAAACAAGGAAGAAGATAAGTAGCGATATGGAAGGAATGCAATCCAGGTTAATAATTGTAGTGAGATTTATTACTAGATACAATTTGTGGCTTTACAATTCCAATTTATGAATTTAATTTGAGATGCCTTTGGTATATATTCTTTCTTTTTTTTTTTCTTTTTCTCTTCAGATGGCTAGATTTGTTCTCTACTTTAATATAGGTTGATTCCTTTTCTTGCGACTGTATTATATTGTTTATATGTTTTTTAACTGAAAAATACTAAATAAAGAATTATAAAAAAATAAAAATAAAAAAGCTTTATTAAAATTACTGCTCCCCACAAAAATCTCCCAGGGGGCACAGACAGCAATAAAAACCTGAATGGTGTTCTTATTTCTCTCCACTCTATCCAAAACTAAGATAAATAAAAATGTTGCCTTTTAGTTATACTTTAATTAAAGTGGTACTAAAGTCTTTTTTTTTTCATTTAAAAATAACAAACATATTATACTTACCTGCTCTGTACAGTGGTTTTGCACAGAGCAGCTCAGATCCTCCTCTTCTCGGGTCCTGCGCCGCTGCTCCTGGCCCCTCCCTCCTGCCAGTACTGGAAATAATTTCTTGTTTTCAGTATCTAAGGCTAGTTCCCTAAAGAGAAACTTCAGATGCTCCGATCTCAGACTTCTGTCCTTCAATCCAGGTTTTGTCCGACTTTGCACTTTTGTATGAGATTCCTGAGTCTAATGGTAACTACCTTCAGGGGTCCGTTTCTAGACCCCTAAAACACAATATTCTGTCATTGTGGGACACGCCAGTCTAGTCCATGTGGCCTTATCCTGCCAATGACCCTTTCTGGTCTTGAACAGGAACAAAGTGGCTTTGGGGCCCAGGACTTCCTATCTAAGTGGGTTTCAGCCTTTTGCCCCAACCAGGACATTGTTCCTCCATTCCACTATCTGGCTCCAGTTCACCCAAAGAAAAATTCCCTCCATTTTGTGAGCGTGGTACAGGCTGTGAGAGTTTATCCTAGCTACTGCTCACTTCAGATGGACCGATACGCTTTTGGTCATCCCCGATAGTCCCTGCAAGGGGGGCACAGCTTCTCGTTCCACCACCTCTAGATGACGCAGACAGGTCATTATTAAAGCTTATGGCCTCCTGGATTGAGTTCCACCCTTTCCTGTCAAGAAGCACTCTACTAGATCTGTGAGTGCTTTTTAGGCTTTTCTGCATCAGGTTACTGTTTCCTACATTAGCAAAGCTGCCACCTGGTCTTCTATGCAGATGTTCTCTAAGTGCTGCCATGTGGATGTTCAAACCTCATGTATTGCCAGCTTTGGGTGTAAGGTCCTTCAGGCAGATTTTGAGCTGCAGCCAGTTCCCAGTTGTTTTTTTTTTATTATTGAAGCTATTAGCATTTGTTTTCCGTGTTGCCCACAATGAAGGTCGATTTGACTTACAGAAGCACTGTAAATGCAAATATTTTGTTGTTTACCAAGGTGATTGGAAAGGCACTAAAATCAAAAGTAAGCGAGGCAACAGTTCAGACACAGGTCAAAAATAAAAGTAATAATTTCCAACAAAAAGCATACTAAGTACAGATTTGGCAACAAGCCAAGTGGCTCATTGCGCCAAATTAATAGTTTCGGACAATTTATGCAAATCATTTGTTAAACACTTTACAGCATTATTAAGTTTAAGTGGCAGGCATAATTTTATTGCGGCATTACAGGACTGCTAATCCTAAACAGAATAGAGAATACACTCAAATTAAAGAAAAGACTAGAAAAACGGGAATTTTGTATCATTTTTTGAAGGCCACAGAAATTCTATTACAGTTGGAGTTATGCTGCTGCATACAGGAATTTGGGACACTGGCAATCAAAAAAGAAGCTAGCCAGCTCTCCCATAACCCCTGCCCTATACAGCATGTGTCAGTTTTTATAGTGGGCCCTGGGCCCTGTCATTGTTGTGGGGCCCAAAGCAGCTGCCTCATACTTGCCAACTATCCCAGTTTAAATTCCCTTGTCCCTTGAAGTTTTAGTCCTGTGCTGTGTCCTGATATCTCAGTGTGAAGTATACCCCATTCTGTGTCTCTGTGCGCCCCCACCTCCCCCGCCGCGTGATCGTGGCGGGGCCGCGCCGGCCGGTAATTGAGGCCGAGGCTTTGCTGCCTTCTGCAGGCCCAAGCTTCCTTCTGTGATCTGGCGCCATCTTGTGGTGGCCGTTTGCATGACAAATAAACCAGCAATCCAGCAATTCTAATGGAGCTTCCCCAGTGTTTTCACTGTTTTTCACTGCCATATATATTTTTCATTCTAACACCCTAGAGAATAAAATGGTGGTCGCTGCAATACTTTCTGTCACACTGTATTTGCGCAGCGGTCTTGCAAGCGCACTTTTTTTGGGAAAAAATACACTTTTTTAAATAAGAAAATAAGACAACAGTAAAGTTAGCCCAATTTTTTTATAGTATGAAAGATAATGGTACGCCGAGTAAATTGATACCCAACATGTCACGCTTAAAAATTGCGTCCGCTCGTGGAATGGCGACAAACTTTTACCCTTTAAAATCTCCATAGGCGACGTTTAAAAAATTCTACAGGTTGCATGTTTTGAGTTACAGAGGAGGACTAGGGCTAGAATTATTGCTCTCGCTCTACCAATCGCGCGCGATACCTCACATGTGGTTTGAATACCGTTTACATATGCGGGCACTACTCACGTATGTGTTTGCTTCTGCGCACAAGCTCGGCGAGACGGGGCGCGTTTTCTGGCTCCTAACTTTTTTAGCTGGCTCCTAGATTCCAAGCAAATTTGTCAAACCCTGCCCTAATGTTAGAGGTAGCAATAAAAATCTAACAGGTGTTCTAATCCCTCTTCACTGTTTGGTTTGGTTCTATTTGTGTTTCCCTCATGGTGAATGTTGGCTTTTCCTCCATTTTGTTGGTAAAGGATAAGGGTCTTTTCTGTCATAAATACACTGCCCATCAGTGGTTTTAACCGCCTACGTACACCTACTGTGGCAGGGCGGATCACTTATCTTCCGTGATCTGTGCTTCCAGGTAAGGCATCCTACCGCCCTGGCTCTGCTGTGATGTGTTACAGCACAAGTCGGTCAGCAGGTCTTGGCCAATGATTGATCACCAGGACCTACTGATTGGCTCCATCATTCACAAAAGAGAGCTCTGTGTTAGTAAACAACACAGAACTCTTTACACTGACAGGCAATTTTGCAGTTTTTTATTCCCTGCATGGAAAAGCAGGGAAAGCAACATGTTTTCTAAAAGCAGCACATATTGCACACATTACACATTGTAAGGAAGTTAGCCCTTTGATCACCCTATGTTGTTAACTCCTTCCCAGCCAGTGTCATTAGTACGCTATCAGTGCTCAGCAGCCATGATTATTGTGGTCTGTTTGCAGAGAGGAGGTTATAGCCAGGCAGGATCAGCCAAGTATTACAGGTGTTACAGGGTGAAAAGTTACACAGCACAAGCACTGTGCTGTATAACATGCTTTAACTGCTTGCCGACCAGCCACTCCAGTTATACGGCGGCAGGTCGGCTCTGCTGGGCGAGAGCACGTAGCTATATGTCACCTCGCCCAGCAGCCAATAGGGGTGGCACACACGTCCCTGCTCGCCCCCGACTCCTGTGCGCATGCCTGGCGGGCACGATCGCCGTCGGGCACACGCGATCGCTCGTTACAGAGCGGGCACGATCGCCGTCGGGCACACGCGATCGCTTGTTACAGAGCGGGGACCGGGAGCTGTGTGTAAACACACAGCTCCTGGTCCTGTCAGGGAGAGAAATGCTGATCTTCTGTTCATACAATGTATGAACAGAAGATCAGTCATTTCCCCATGTCAGTCCACCCCCCCTACAGTTAGAACACACCCAGGGAACATACTTAACCCCTTCCCCGCCCCCTAGTGTTAACCCCTTCACTGCCAGTGGCATTTTTATAGTAATCCAATGCATTTTTACAGCACTGATCGCTATAAAAATGCCAATGGTCCCAAAAATGAGTCAAAAGTGTCCGAAGTGTCTGCCATAATGTCGCAGTACCGAAAAAAAATCGCTGATCGCCGCCATTACTAGTAAAAAAATTAATATTTATAAAAATGCCATAAAAATACTCCCTATTTTGTAAACGCTATAACTTTTGCGCAAACCAATCAAACGCTTATTGCGTTTTTTTTTTTGAAAGATATTTATTATAGCAAAAAGTAAAAAATATTATTTTTTTTCAAAATTGTCGCTCTATTTTTGTTTATAGCGCAAAAACTAAAAACTGCAGAGGTGATCAAATACCACCAAAAGAAAGCTCTAATTGTGGGAAAAAAAGGACGCCAATTGTGTTTGGGAGCCACGTCGCACGACCGCGCAATTGTCAGTTAAAGTGACGCAGTGCCGAATCGCAAAAAGTGCTCTGGTCTTTGACCAGCAATATGGTCCGGGGGTTAAGTGGTTAAAGGAACATAATCTGTGGTTTTTTTTGGGGGGTTAACAAACGTTTTAAGGACATCTGATGGTATTAGGTAAATCTGATGATGCCTGAGTGATGCAAAATGTTTCAGATTTAGGGTTTGTTCACCCTGGCCTGCATGGTAAAATATTACTAATATAGTCAGCTCTGGCAGGGAGCTGTATGATATGCATATGCACTTTGAAGCGCTATATAGTGACTCTTCATGTCACTGTATAACAGCATGCAGCATTGTGCTACTGTTCAATGACATATAGTGCCATCCAATGGGCTGTGGAAAATTGTACCTACCGACATGCTGCATTTTCCCCATGTTGCAACGCACATCAGGGCAGCCTTGTGGTGTTAGGATACAGACAAGAGCACACACACCACCTCGGGCAACAAAAGGAGGACACACATGATTCAAGGTGCTAATCCCGGCTCACCATCGTCAGTAGAATAAGGTAGAAAGAAATTGATTGCACACTGGAATCCAAAAGGTGCTGATAAAAAAATAAAAATAATTTCTTCATTGTCACACCAGACAAACTTGCAAGGAGTATTTAGTATTAAATACTTCTTGTAAGTTTGTCTGGTGTGACAATAAACCAAACTCAACACACAGCCAATAATGTCTAAACCGCTGGCAACAAAAGTGAGTACACCCCTAGGTGAAAATGTCTAAATTGGGCCCAGTTGGCCATTTTCCTTCCCCCACTGTCATGTGACTCATTAGTGTTACAAGGTCTCAGGTGTGAATGGGAGCAGGTGTGTTAAATTTGGTGTTATCGCTCTCACTCTCTCATACTGGTCACTGGAAGTTCAACATGGCACCTCCTGGCAAATAACTCTCTGAGGATCTGAAAAAGATGACCTAGGCCAGTGATGGCGATTCTTGGCACCCCAGAGGTTTTGGAGCTACATTTCCCATGATGGTCATGCACTCTGCAGTGTAGTTGAGCATCATGGGAAATGTACTGTAGTCCCAAAACATCTAGGGTGCCAAGGTTCGCTATCACTGACCTAGGATATAAGAAGATAGCCAAGACCCTGACACTGAGCTGCAGCACAGTGACCAAGACCATACAGCGGTTTAAGAGGACAGGTTCCACTCAGAACAGGCCTTGCCATGGTCAACCAAAGAAATTGAGTGCACTTGCTCAGCGTCATATCCAGAGGTTGTCTTTGGGAAATAGACGTATAAGTGCTGCCAGCATTGTCGCAGAGGTTGAAGGGGTGGGGGGTCAGCCTGTCAGTGCTCAGACCATACGCCACACACTGCATCAAATTAGTTTGCATGGATGTCGTCCCAGAAGGAAGCCTTTTCTAAAGATGATGTACAAGAAAGTCCACAAACAGTTTGCTGAAGACAAGCAGGATAAGGACATGGATTACTGGAACCATGTCCTGTGGTCTGGTGAGACCAAGATAAACATATTTGGTAGAGATGGTGTCAAGCGTCTGTGGTGGCAACCGGGTGAGGAGTTCAAAGACAAGTGTGTCTTGCCTACAGTCAAGCATGGTGGTGGGAGTGTCATGGTCCGGGGCTGCACGAGTGATTCCAACACTGGGGAGCTACAAGTTTATTGAGGGAACCATGAATGCCAACATGTACCGTGGCATACTGAAGCAGAGCATGATCCCCTACCTTCAGAGACTGGGCCGCCTGACAGTATTCCAACATGAGGAAGAGTTGAAGAAGACTCAATTGGCAACCTGTGATGCTCTGGTGAACTCCATGCCCAAGAAGATTAAGACAGTGCTGGAAAATAATGGTGGCCACACAAATTATTGACACTTTGGGCCCAATTTGGACATTTTCACTTAGGGGTGTGCTCACTTTTGTTGCCAGTGGTTTAGACATTCATGGCTGTGTGTTGAGTTATTTTGAGGAGACAGCAAATTTACACTGTTATACAAGCTATACACTCACTACTTTACCTTGTAGCAAAGTGTAATTTCTTCAGTGTTAATAAAATATTTACAAAAATGGGAGGGGTGTACTCACTTTTGTGAGATACTGTAAGTGCTGTCTTTAGCTGACCATAGATGGATCAAAATTCAGCAGGTTTAGCAGTGACTGGTTGAATTTTGATTAATGTGTACCACTTGCCAAAAGCCGATCTGACGGCCCACTCGCCAAAAGCCGATCTGACGGCCCACTCGCCAAAAGCCGATCTGACGGCCCACTCGCCAAAAGCCGATCTGACAACCTACTCGCCAAAAGCCGATCTGACGATCAACTTTTGTCAAATGGGTGTATTGGAAAACTTTTTTCGATCAGCGACTGCTGCTGCTGATGAGTGTATTCTGAGAGTGGAGTATCCGCTGTCAGAATGCAATGTCTCAGTAGGGAGGATTCCTCTATTCACCTTTTTTTTGTAGATGGAGGATTCTGTTCTTTTTTTTTTTCCTTCAACCCCGTGACTAAACAAAATGATCAAACTATGGCAAGCTTTTTTTTTTTTTATTCTGAATATTGTTGTAAAATAATGCAATCCAAGGTAAATATTGCATTTTTTTCTGAAGAAAGGTTATAAACCCTAGCAGGTTCATATTAAAGTAGATGTAAACCCCATTGATGTCACAATGTACAGTATACGATTTCCTATCATCTGTGCCCAGTCTTGCCACACAGAGTTAATCCAGCTCTGAGCAATCCTCTTTTATTGTTCAGTGAAATACAACAGACTTCCAGATAAAAAACAAAGTCCTTGCTTCTGAAAAAAAGTGCACAATTCACATCCCCTCCCCTGTGTTTTGATTAAATGTTTTCAAAATATGGGGTGAGTCACAGTTCAGTGCCATGAGAAAATGCAACAGCCATCAGAATATACATAGAGCTGGAGGGAAGAGGGGAGGGGATGTGAATTGTGCACTTTTTACAGAAGCTGTGTATGTCTGCAAGCAGTGCACGAGATATGTAAATAACCTGTCACTCAAGCAAGGACTTTGGTTTTATCTGGATGTCTGTTTTATTTCCCTGAACAATAAAAAGAGGATTGCTCAGAGCTGGATTAACTCTGTGAGGCAAGACTGGGCACAGATGATAGGAAATCTTATTCTCTACATTGTGACATCAGTGCGTTTACATCCACTTTAATTAAAACAAAGGGTTTGTATGCATGCTCAAGTAACTTTAGGAAACATGGTCATCAGTGTACAGAGATGCTATGAAGCATGGACCGGATAAAGTGATCTCTGTTTCTAAAAGCTTATACTCTAATGCAGGGGACTCAAAACTTTATAAACAAAGGGCCAGTTAATGTCTTTCAAACTTTATGGGGGCCGGACTGTGGCAAGTGGGAGAAGAAAATGTCCTGGTGTCATTGGAAGTAAATAATGCCCCATCATTGGTATTAGGGGGAGTAATACTGCCCCATCGTTGGTATCAGTGGGAGATATAGTGCCCTATCATTGGTGTTAGTGGGGGGAATGAGCCTCCTTATTGGTATTAAAGCTACATTACACTGGAAAAGTAGGTCATAACAAATCCTAGAGCTATGTACATAACTTGAATTTTGAACCATAGGTTCCTCATTCTTGAACTACACACGTGTATTAATGTATGCTGTCAGTAGTGTTCGTTTTAGTTCTGAAGTTCTGATTTTAATACATTTTTTGTTAAAAAAAAAAAAAATTATACATATAAACTAAACTTTTTGAAAAAAAAAAAATCCTTTACTTTTTGTTTTAAAGTATATCAAATACAATTTCCAGGATATTACAAACACCCACACAAGAACTCTTTTTCTGGAAAGTGGACACCCCAAGGTGATATACATTTTTGCAGCAATTTAAACAAAAATGCAAAAATATGCTGGTGTTAAGGACAAAAATTGTGTTATTTGCATTTTGCCGATAAGAGAAAAAGTTGCTGATAAAGGTCCTGAAAATACACGTGATTTTGCAGCGATTTTGCTGTGCATGTGGTAGAGCTGCACGATTAATCGTTAAAAATTGAAATCGCAATCTTTTTCCCTTCCCAATCTTCAAAACAGCATGTTACGATCGTTCTAACAAGTGCAGAGAGTTCTCACAGCTGGGGAAAAAAATCCAGGCAGCCTGCCAAGTTTATCACAACACTGTGAATAAGTAGAAACAAAGTATCTTTTTATTCTTTTATCAAATTAAAGAACTCTAGCGTGTAGATGAAGTTAGATGGGTCGTTACCGGCGGCTCCCGTGCGCATCACATCGCCGGAGCTGGGATACCCAGAAGTAAGCTCGGGGAGAGATGTCCGTGGCCGGAGGGGGGTTGAGGACTGCTGCGGGGGGCTTTGATCTAAGGTAAGTAATACATAATGAGCTAGTATGCATAGCATACTAGCTCATTATGCCTTTGTCTTACAGGTTTTTCTTTTTTAAGGGTTTACAACCACTTTAAAGACCAAACCTTTTCTGACATTTGTTGCTTACAAGTAAAAATCATTATTTTAGGCTAGAAAATTACTTAGAACACCCAAACATAATATATATATATATATATATATATATATATATATATATATATACACTGTATATATATATATTTTTTTTTTTTCAGAGACCCTAGAAAATAAAATGGTGGTTGTTGCAATATTTTATGTCGCACCGTATTTGCGCAGAGGTTTTTCAAACGCAACTTTAATGAATTAAAAAGGCAAAAAACGAAACAGTAAAGTTAGCCCAATTTTTTCTTGTATAATGTGAAAGAAGATGTTACATTGCAAGAATCGTTAGAGAATCGTGATCTTTATTCTAAGCAAAAAAATTGTGATTCCCATTTTAGCCAGAATCCTGCAGCTCTAGCATATGGTTTGTTTTTCATAGGTCATTGATGCATTCTTGCTGTGTTTTCAATGCATTGGACAAGTGTGAAGACATACATAGAATTTAAAGGGATGCATTTTCCTTAGCTTTTTTCGCAGATAATGGCCGTCAATAAATTCATATTCACAATTTCCAAAACTAGCTCTTCCAAACACACAAACACTTATGGATTAGGTGAAACACATATAAATCCCTTAATGGGTAAAAGAGTATGGGGCCAATTAAGTCTGAAGCTGCTACCACTCTACCTGCTGAACAGCATCCTGCATTTCGGTTTTGAAATTTTCGAATAAAGTGAGTGTAAATGCTGTTTTTTTTTTTTTTATCAAAATAACAAATATGACATACTTACCTATTCTGTGCAATAGTTTTGCACAAAGCAACCTCGACCCTCCTCTTCTGGGGTCCACCGGCAGCGCTCCTCAGCAAGGTATCAGTGGGGTGCCAGGTGTGATAAAGATGACAGGGTGTGGGGTGTTAGCAAGATATCAGTGGGGTGCCTGGTGTAATGAGGATGCCAGGGGGTGGGGTGTTAGCAAGGTTGCAGTGGGTTGCCAGGTGTGATGAGGATGACAAGGGGTGGGGTGTTGGCAAAGTATCAGTGGGGTGCCAGATGTGATGAAGATGAGGATGACAGGGGGTGGGGTGTTAGCAAGGTATCATTGGGGTGCCAGGTGTGATGAGAATGACAGGGGGTGGGGTGTTAGCAAGGTTGAAATGGGTTGCCAGGTGGGATGAGGATGACAGGGGGTGGGGTGTTAGCAAGGTTGCAGTGGGTTGACAGGTGGGATGAGGATAACAGGGGATGGTGTGTTAGCATGGTTGCAGTGGGATGAGGATGACAGGGGGTGGGGTGTTAGCAAGGTTGCAGTGGGTTGACAGGTGGGATGAGGATAACAGGGGATGGTGTGTTAGCATGGTTGCAGTGGGATGAGGATGACAGGGGGTGGGGTGTTAGCAAGGTATCATTGGGGTGCCCAGTGTGATGAGGATGACAGGGGGTGGGGTGTTAGCAAGGTTGCAGTGGGTTGACAGGTGGGATGAGGATAACAGGGGATGGTGTGTTAGCATGGTTGCAGTGGGTTGCCAGGTGGGGTGAGGATGACAGGGGGTGGGGTGTTATCATGGTTGCAGTGGGTTGCCAGGTGGGATGAGGATGATGGGGGTGGGGTGTTATCAAGGTATCATTGGGGTGCCAAGTAGGATGAGGATGACAGGGGGTGGGGTGTAAGCAAAGTATCAGTGGGGTGCCAGGTGGGATGAGGATGACAGGGGGTGGCAGTGGCAGTGTGTCCATAGTGGGCGCAGGAGTGCTGCCCCCTCTCTCCTGCACCCACTCACTCAACAATACATAGATTCATGCATTGCATGAATCTATGTATTGTCGCCGCTGCCGCCCACTATTCAGGTGGCTGGCCCCCTGTTGAGCGCCGGCCATCTGAATAACAGCGGTACGTGTGTTGTGTTTTGGAAGTGTCTATCAGAGCCAGCGGGCCATTTTTTGTGATTCGGCACTGCATCGCTTTAACTGACAATTGCACGTCTTGTATGACGCTGAATCCAAACAAAATTTACATTCTTTTTTTTCCCCACAAATAGAACTTTCTTTTGGTGGTATTTGATCACCTCGATTTTTTTGTGTGCTATAAACAAATAAAGAGCGTCAATTTAAAAAAAATAATAATATTTTGTACTTTTTGCTATAATAAATATCCCCATTTTTTTTTTATATTTTTTCTCAGGTTAGGCTGATATGTATTATTCTACATATTTTTGGTAATAAAAATCACAATAAGGGTAAATTGATTTGGTTTGCGCAAAAGTTATAGCATCTACAAAATAGGGGATAGATTTATAAAATTTTTATTATTATTATTTTTTAACTAGTAATAGCGGCGATCTGCGATTTTTATCGGGACTGCAACATTATGGCAGACACATCGAACACTATAAAAATGTCACTGTGCATACACATCTGATAGGGTGACAATGTTATATGATCTCTACAACCATGAGTCAGGAACAGCACTGTCCGGTCACCCGAGGCCAGGTGACAGATGCACACCGTTGGGGGTCAGGAATGCACCACTAAGATGGACCCTATGGCCGACTGCTGCGTAGGGAACTCTCGGTGGTTCAGAAGTCTAAGAGCCACCAGGTGTTCACCAGAGCCTCTAGTGGTGAGGATGAATTGTGCTGCAACTGGCTCCAGGTCGCAGCCCCCAGGGTCTCCCAGCTCACGCTCACGGTAGACTACAGGAGGTTAGAGAGGAAGCAGCAGCCCAGGACAACAAGGGATAGTCAGCGGATAAGCCAACGTAGGGGCAACTAGCAGACAAGAATAGGCAGAGAACACGCCAAAGGTCAGGGTAACAAGCAGGCAGGGATAGTCAAAGAACAAGCCAAAATTGGTAACAGAGACGGGAGACGGGAACACACAATATTGCTCGGGCAAGGCATGCTTGGACAGGATAGTGTTAGATAGTGTGTTCTGTAGAGGCTAGGGTGGAGCCACGCTAAGGGAAGATTACTTAACCATGCAGGTGTGAGAGTGCAAGCCAAGACCAGAGGTAAGCAGTGTACTACTGGCGATTCATGACAAGCACATAGTTGGTCAAGAATTGGGTTATCCCATAAAGAAAAACTATCTGGTAGATCTCAAAATCTTACCATTCATTTGACCTCATTGCATACCAACATGGCCAGTTTCAAAATAGGTAAGTGTTGTATTTGAGGAAATTATCAAGGGGCCTTCAAGAATATTAACATCTGTAACTTCTTTAGTACATCTTCTATCCAATGCACCTGTGCATAGCCAGCACCTTTTTGGTTTAGTGGGACTGAAGCAAAGCCAAGGGATCAGCAGTTTTTAGAGCGGTATCCAGGGCCGTCTTAATAGCATTATGGGCCCCTGGGCAAAGTAATGCTCTGGGGCCCCTACAATGGAGATGGAGTATCCCTCTGGGCATTCCAAGCTTTTCGGTGCAAACAGTGCTGGACAGCTGGGCTCACCATGACACCATCCACAATGCTACTTCCGCAGGTGGGCTCTTAGTGCTGCCAACTCAGCAGCTCCCATTCCAGCTCCTACCCCGCAGACTTCGAGTCCCGAGCATTCAAGCTGCAATGGGTTGGGTCAGAGTATCACTGGCGCTTCGGCCCTGCCCCTCCCTGCTGGCTGTGAAATAATAGGTATTGTTCTGCACAGCATAGGGCACCGCTTCCAGCCTGCCTCCCCTGTGTATCCATCACTCTCAGTGCCATCATGGGGCCCCCAATTTCGGGGAGAGTGGGCACAAGGATCAGCTACTTTGGGTAAAGTGCAGGGCCCCCCCCCCATGCAGCTGGGGCCCCTGGGCAGTGCCCAGGCGTGCCCTCTCATTAAGACAGCCCTGGCGGTATCATTTCTCACATATGCCAAGGGCGCTTCTGAATTAAATGGTATATTAGGGAGGATTATATAACTAGTGGTTCTGAAAATCTCTACTGAACAACAAAAAAGCATGCACATTCACCTTTCTATGCAGGAGAACAATAGGACAAGTTGTCATACTTCAAATTCTCGGGTATAGAATCTGTCACTAGCCCAACTAGCACTAGCACAAAAGATTTCTAAAAATATTATTTATAAAAATAAAAGATAGTTACTCTCTAACTTATTGTTTTACTCTTATATTTTGTTGACAAACTAATTTCCATAGTTGGAAAAGAAAACTAGAACAAAAGTATCCGTGAGGTTACTGGTTTCATTGTTTTGATGTCTTTGTATATACACTACACATAGTTTATGCTTTACTCTATTTCTATTTATTGAAGGACTTCTGGTTTATAGGTACAAAACACAAAAAAAAAGCCTAGGGGATATTTATAGATGCTTAGTCTCCCCAGGCCAGATATTGTTCCTTCTCGCCGCGGTAGTGTTTTTGAGCGTTTTTGAGAATTTTTGAGCGTTTTTTAACGTCTGGCGTTTTTACAGCTCTACTATTGAGCTTCAGAACGCCCTGGTCCTGCGTTTTTTTTACAGCTCAAAAATGCCTATGCCATTTGCAGCTCAAAAACGCCTATGTGGGCATGATGCCATAGAATAACATGGACAGGCGTTTTTAAGCTGTAAAAAACACTCAGAAAAGTGGCTGTAAAAACGTCAGTGGAAATGAAGTCTCAAAAGAAAAGATTTCTTCTGGACAGCCGCACTCTGAATAAAAAATTGCCTTTATTGTAAAATCAAAAATCCAAAATGGCACTACAAGTCACAGCACAGCACACCGGTAAGGCTGATGCCTTTCATACTATACTAGTGTTTAATCACTATGATTAAACACTAGTATAGTGTGAAACGCATCAACCTTACCACTTGTAGTGCTGTTTTGGATTTTGGATTTTACAATAAAGGCAATTTTTTATTCGGAGTGTGGCTGTCCAGAAGAAATCTTTTGTTTTGTTTTTGCCTCGTATGTGCATTGCCTGCACCTGTGGTTCTGTGAGGAGTCATTACCCTGATGACATCCATACCTGAGCGGCTTCCCCTTCCCGCTCCTTGACTTCTCAGGTAACCTTGTCCATAAGAGTGACTCTGCCAACGCTGGACCCTCTCCTACATGGTCACCCAGTCAGGGTACAGTCAGACAACACCATGGCTGTGGCCTGTATAGACCACCAAGTCGGCTCACTGGAATGCTGAGCTGTGGAGGGGGAGGGAGTGGCCTGCTCAGGCTCTCAGCATCTGTGCTGAAAATCATAGGCTGCAATTTATGATCCAGTTTCAGGTTTTACCATCTGAGACGATAGAATAAATCATATTAAAAATACTGATTTTCTTTTTTTAAATTGTTAAAGTATATCTAAAGCCAAAATATTTTAGTTTTTTTAATTCAGGATAGACTGGAGGAGGTTAAAATTGTTATCATTTTGTTTTTGTTTTTTCGCATTAAAGAGTTTGCCTTCACGTCCTGCCCTGTGGACTCAACCTGGATGTAAGAAGATGTCTTTCCAGTGTGAGGTAAGTCCCCTCTTAGTTGTCAAGGGAGCAAGTGTCTCAATTGGAAGACCCAATTCTATTCCTGCTCTGTTGTCAACTCATTGAAGCTCATTAACCACTTGCTCACCGCTGACCGTCATTATACGGCGGCAAAGTGGTTGCTTAGCTCTGGGAGGACGTCCATGGACGTCCTCCCAGAATCGCGTTCCCGCGCGCCCTCTGGGGCACGCACACAGGAATCTCCGTGAACGCCCGGTCCTCCGGACCCTGCGGATCACGGATCACGGTAAATCGCCACTGATATCGGCGGTTTATCACGTGATCGCTCCGTCCAATGACGGAGCGATCACATGTAAACAAACCGGCGTCATTTGATGACGCCGGTTCCTCCCTCCCCTCTCTGTACCGATCGGTACAGTGTGAGAGGGGGGGAGCGCGGGTGTCAGCAGCGCTGTGGATGAATCTGTGACTATTGCAGTCACAGATCCATTCATCCCTGCTCAGCCATCCCTGCAACCCCCCACCCCAATACTCTGCAATACCCCCTGCCATACTCTGCAATACCCCCTGCCATACTCTGCAATACCCCCTGCCATACTCTGCAATACCCCCTGCAATACTCCCTGCCATACTCTGCAATACCCCCTGCAATACTCTGAAATACCCCCTGCAATACTCTGAAATACCCCCTGCAATACTCTGCAATACCCCCTGCAATACTTTGCAATACCCCCTGCAATACCCCCTGCAATACTCTGCAATACCCCCTGCGCTAATACTCTGCAATACCCCCCGCACAATACTCTGCAATACCCCCCGCACAATACTCTGCAATACCCCCCGCACCAATACTCTGCAATACCCCCCGCACCAATACTCTGCAGTACCCCCGCACCAATACTCTGCAGTACCCCCGCACCAATACTCTGCAATACCCCCGCACAATACTCTGCAATACCCCCGCACCAATACTCTGCAATACCCCCGCACCAATACTCTTGTAGAGTATTCTTGTTTTGAGGATTCAAAACAACGATACGACGCGGGAAATTTGAAAGTACTCTCTCTGTGGATCTGCCCCAATATGTATAATGTTTTTGGGGGTTTTAAGTGATTTTCTAGCAAAAAATACTGGCCCGGATTCAGATACAAATGCCTATATTTCATATACGCTACGCCGCCATAACTTTGAGAGGAAAGTCCCGTATTCAGAAAGAACTTGAGCCCGAAGTTACGGCGGCGTAGCGTATATGGGCCGGCGCAAGCCTGCGTAATTCAAAGTAGGCTGGTAGGGGGCGTGTTGTATGCTAAATAGTCGTGACTGTCATGGTCTTACCTCTCTCCTGTCTCCTTCGTTTGACATGTGCTGGCGGCCATCTTGGTTTCTAGGTCTCTTGTAGCCTCCCACCCTGCGGCTCCTCCTTCCCACTGGGAGGAGCTGGATACCTGGCTCACATATATAGGAGGTCTGTGACTTCAGTTCCTTGCTTGGTCCTCCTGTGTGCACATGCTTCTAAGACTGCTGCTGCTTCTGGTTCCGATCCTGGCTTCGTCTGACTTCTCTGCTGGTTCCTGATCCTGGCTTCGTCTGACTTCCCTGCTGGTTCCTGATCCTGGCTTCGTCTGACTACTCTTCTGGTTCCTGACCTCTGGTTTCACCATCCGTTGGACTTTTGCTTTACAGCTTGATTTTCAATAAAGCCTTCTTATTTTCACTTATCTCTTGTTGTACGTCTGGTTCATGGTTCCGTAACATTAGGACCAAGCCATGAATTTTGACGGTACAGAGCCATCCTCGCTACCCACGCTGGTTGCCAGACTTGATCAGCTGGAGTCCCTGTTGGGTCAGTTCGCCGTGGCGTTGCAAACCCTGCTTGAACGCACGGTTCATGTCGCTCCCGTTGCCGATGGGTCGGTTGTCGCTCCTGGGCCCGCTCCTACTGCCGCTCCGGTTGTTGCGCCAGAGTCTACCCCGACACCTGATGTTGCGCCTGCGGTGTTTCGGGGTATGTCCGGTTCTGCCCCCCTTCCACAGCGATTTGGGGGAGAGCCAACTCAGTGCCGAGGTTTCCTTAACCAAGTGGGCATTTATTTCGAGTTGCTGCCACATGCCTTTCCCACTGAGAGATCAAAGGTGGGGTTCTTGATCTCGCTGCTCTCTGACAAGGCCTTGTCCTGGGCCAGTCCTTTATGGGAGAACAACAATCCGGTGGTTGCCGAGTTTTCCGGTTTTGTTGCTTCTCTTCGGAAGGTATTCGATGTGCCGGCTCGCGCCGCCTCTGCTGCGAAGCTCCTTATGTCCGTCAGACAGGGTTCACGATCCGTAGCCGAATACGCCATTGAGTTTCGTACCCTGGCAGCAGAGGTAGGTTGGAATAATGAGGCCCTGGTCGCTGCTTTCTCTCATGGTCTCTCGGATGCCTTGAAGGATGAGGTTGCAGCTAAGGACCTACCAGTGGAGCTCGAGGCTCTTATTTCTTTCCTGATTTTGATTGACACCAGACTCAGGGAGAGACCTTCCTTTAAGGAGTGCCTGCGGAGGCCTCCTAACAGTTTGGCGCCTAAGTTTGCTGTCCCACCCGTGCCTCCCTCTCCTCCCACGCCTCCTGGGGTTGACTTGTCTGGGGGTGAACCCTCGCAGCTGGGGTTTGCTCGCTTGTCCGAGGGGGAGAGGGTACTCCGGAGACGCGAGGGCCGATGCATGTACTGTGGTCTCGATGGGCATTTTCGGTTGGCATGTCCGAACCGTCCGGGAAACGCTCGCACCTGAGATCCTGTCGGGGGCAGATCTTGGGTGGAGTCTCCTCGTCCCCGGTTTCCCGTGTTGATAAACCACTGATCACTGTTGTCCTCTCCTGGGTCGGGGGCTCGGTGACGACCCAGGCGTTGGTGGACTCTGGTGCTGGTGGTTTTTTCATTGATAGTGAGTTCGCTGCCGCCAATTCCATTCCTCTACAGGCTCGAGGTTCCCCGCTGGCTCTAGAGGCGATAGACGGCAGACCCCTCCAACCGTCACACGTGACTCATGAGACCCTTCCAGTGGGGGTAGCCATTGGTGCCGCTCACAGAGAGTCGGTCTGCTTCCAAGTTATTTCGTCTCCACACTACTCGGTGGTCTTGGGGTACCCCTGGCTCCAGAAGCATAATCCGACTTTTGACTGGAGATCGGCCGAGATCCTCTCATGGTCACCACAGTGTGGGGCTAAGTGCATCCATGGGCCTGTCAAGTTGCTGTGTACTTCCTCGGACTCTCTGTTGCCTCCTGAATACGAGCAGTACCGGGATGTATTCGATAAGGTACGCGCAGTTGCCCTACCTCCGCACCGCCCATATGATTGTGCCATTGAGTTACAACCTGGTGCCGTTCCTCCTCGCGGCAAGGTCTATCCACTGTCGGTTGCGGAGAATGAGGCCATGGAGGAGTACGTGATGGAGGCGCTGTCCCGTGGTCACATTCGCAAATCCTCGTCCCCGGCAGGGGCTGGATTTTTCTTTGTGAAAAAGAAGGGCGGTGAGTTGAGGCCTTGCATCGATTACAGGGGTCTCAATCGCATCACGATCAAGAACGCTTACCCGATACCCTTGATTTCCGAGCTGTTCGATCGCCTTAAAGGGGCCACGGTCTTTACCAAACTCGACCTGAGGGCGGCATATAACCTGGTAAGGATCAAGGCGGGCGATGAGTGGAAGACCGCCTTTAACACCAGGACCGGTCATTATGAATCCTTGGTTATGCCCTTTGGGTTGTGCAATGCGCCCGCAGTCTTTCAGGAATTCATCAACGATGTTTTCCGTGACCTGTTGCAGCAGTGTGTGGTGGTCTATTTGGATGACATCTTGGTATATTCTGAATCCAGGGAGGCCCACATTCTGGATGTCAAACGAGTGTTGCAACGGTTACGAGAGAACAAGCTGTTCGGTAAGCTTGAGAAATGCGAATTTCACCGATCCCAGGTAACCTTCCTAGGTTACATCATTTCCGCTGAGGGGTTCTCCATGGATCCTGAGAAGGTTTCGGCTGTCTTACAGTGGCCTCAGCCCAGTGGTCTTCGTTCCTTGCAGCGTTTTTTGGGCTTCGCCAATTATTATCGGAAGTTCATCAGGGACTTCTCCATGCTGGCCAAGCCTCTCACGGATCTGACCAGGAAGGGCAGTAATTCCCAGGTCTGGCCGCTCGAGGCCATCCGGGCTTTTGAGGCCCTAAAATCCGCCTTTGTGTCAGCTCCGATTCTGTCTCATCCCAACCCTGGGTTGCCCTTTGTCCTCGAGGTGGACGCGTCCGAGACGGGAGTAGGCGCCCTTCTGTCTCAGCGTAGGACACCAGAGGGTCCGCTGCTTCCTTGTGGGTTTTACTCCCGGAAACTGTCATCCGCGGAGTGCAACTATCAGATTGGTGACAGGGAGTTATTGGCCATAGTGCAGGCTCTCAAAGAGTGGAGGCACTTGCTCGAGGGCTCGGTGGTTCCGGTTCTCATCCTGACGGACCACAAGAATCTGACCTACCTTTCTGAGGCCAAGAGATTGACACCACGTCAGGCCAGATGGGCTCTGTTCTTGTCACGTTTTAATTACGTGGTCTCCTACCTACCTGGTTCCAAGAACATCAGGGCGGATGCCTTATCACGGCAGTACTCCGAGCTGTCCAGGGAGGAATCTATACCGACTTCGGTCATACCTCAGAATCAGATCCTGGCCGCCATTCGCACCAGCCTGACCTCTCCCCTTGGTGAGCAGATTTTGGCGGCCCAGTCTGGTGCTCCCTCTGGGACACCCAACGGCAGATGTTTTGTGCCTGAGGAGTTGCGCACTCGGTTGTTGCGAACCTACCATAACTCCAAGACCGCGGGGCATCCTGGTAAGAATCAGCTGTCCTGGGCTGTTTCACGTCTGTTCTGGTGGCCTTCCCTACGTTCCGACATCGCCGCATATGTAGCGGCATGCTCTGTTTGTGCCCAAAGTAAGTCCCCTCGGCACCTTCCGTTGGGCCTGCTGCAACCCATAGCCACCGGGGAGCGCCCATGGTCACACCTGGGGATGGATTTCATTGTGGACCTCCCTGCATCCCGAGGCCATACGGTCATTCTCATGATTGTGGATCGGTTTTCCAAAATGTGCCACTGTGTTCCTCTCAAGAAGTTACCCTCTGCACAAGAGTTGGCCACGATTTTTGCCCGGGAGGTCTTCCGGTTGCACGGTTTGCCCAAAGAGATAGTGTCGGATCGGGGGAGTCAGTTTGTGTCCAGGTTCTGGCGCGCCTTTTGCTCCCAGTTGGGGATTCATCTCTCCTTCTCCTCGGCCTACCACCCTCAGTCCAATGGGGCCGCAGAACGATCCAATCAGGCCTTGGAGCAATTCCTTCGTTGCTATGTCTCCGATCACCAGGACAATTGGGTTGACCTCCTGCCTTGGGCTGAGTTTGCCAGGAACACGGCTGTGAACTCTTCCTCTGGGACGTCTCCCTTCATGGCCAATTATGGGTTCCAACCTGCCGTGTTACCGGAGGCATTCTCTCCCCAGGATATTCCGGCTGTGGAGGATCACCTTTCTGCTCTACGTGCTTCTTGGGTACAGATCCAGAGGTCCCTTGAGGTCTCTGCGCAGCGCCAGAAACTCCAGGCTGATCGCAGACGAGCGCCTGCTCCTTCCTACCAGGTCGGAGACCGTGTATGGTTGTCCACCCGCAACCTCAACCTTCGAGTGCCCACTCCCAAGCTGGCTCCTCGCTTTGTTGGTCCCTTCCGAGTGCTTCGCAGGGTAAACCCGGTAGCCTATGCCCTTGCGCTTCCACCTGGCATGCGGACCTCCAACGTGTTTCATGTCTCCCTGTTGAAGCCACTGGTGTGCAATCGCTTCACTTCCTCGGTTCCTCGGCCTCGTCCGGTCCAAGTGGGCAATCACGAGGAGTATGAGGTGAGCAATATCCTGGACTCACGCCTGGTTCGCGGTCGGGTGCAGTTTTTGGTCCACTGGCGTGGTTATGGTCCTGAGGAGCGTTCCTGGGTTCCCTCCGCAGATGTCCATGCTCCTGCCTTGCTCCGAGCCTTCCACGCACGCTTCCCTCAGAAACCGTTTTTTGAACCGCGGAGGAGGGGCCCTTGAGGGGGAGGTACTGTCATGGTCTTACCTCTCTCCTGTCTCCTTCGTTTGACATGTGCTGGCGGCCATCTTGGTTTCTAGGTCTCTTGTAGCCTCCCACCCTGCGGCTCCTCCTTCCCACTGGGAGGAGCTGGATACCTGGCTCACATATATAGGAGGTCTGTGACTTCAGTTCCTTGCTTGGTCCTCCTGTGTGCACATGCTTCTAAGACTGCTGCTGCTTCTGGTTCCGATCCTGGCTTCGTCTGACTTCTCTGCTGGTTCCTGATCCTGGCTTCGTCTGACTTCCCTGCTGGTTCCTGATCCTGGCTTCGTCTGACTACTCTTCTGGTTCCTGACCTCTGGTTTCACCATCCGTTGGACTTTTGCTTTACAGCTTGATTTTCAATAAAGCCTTCTTATTTTCACTTATCTCTTGTTGTACGTCTGGTTCATGGTTCCGTAACAGTGACCCCACGTAATTGACCATACTAATGAACGGCGCATGCGCCGTCCGTGAAAGTATCCCAGTGCGCATGCTCCAAATTACGGCGCAAATAGTCATTGCTTTAGACGTGAACGTAAATTACGCACAGCCCTATTCGCGTACGACTTACGCAAACGATGTAAACGACGCAAAATTTGACGCTGGCCCGACGTCCATACCTAACATTGGCTACGCCTCATAGAGCAGGGGTAACTATATGCCGAAAAAAGCCTTACGTAAACGACGTAAAAAAATGCGCCGGACGCACGTACGTTTCTGAATCGGCGTATCTAGCTCATTACCATATTCCATGCGTAAATCTACGGAAGCGCCACCTAGCGGGCAGCGTTAATATGCAACTAAGATACGACGGCGTAAGAGACTTACGCCGCTCGTATCTAGGCAACTGTGAGGCGTATCTGATTCTATGAATTCATTCGGATTTGGAGATACGCCGTCGTAACTTCTTTCTGAATCCGGGCCACTGATTTTAACTTTGTAACTTTGTAAGAAATAAGTGTCAGAAAAGTTTTTAGTCTTTAAGTGGTTAACCTTCCCTCGTGTCAGACCGAAGTTCATTCCTTTGATCTGAGAACTAAAAGTTACAATGTTTATAGTTATGTACCAGTGAACAATGTTGTGAAAAACCTGGCAGACTGCCCGTTTTTTTTCTTTTGACAGCTGAGTGAGCAGAGCACTCTCTACACTTGTTACATGAATGAATCAGAGGGGAATTGAATCAAGATCGAAATTTTTTAACGATTAATTGATTAATTGCGCAGCTCTAACTTCTACCCAGCCTATACCAAACAACAACAAAAAAAAGTTACTAAATTGTCAAAGTTACAAAAGATACAAAATTACATAAAGGCCAAATGTATTGTCCCCGTACTCTGGAAGCCACTTCAAACTTGTTCAAAAACGTTGCTGTTTAGCAGTGCTCCCAGTGCTGATCCTATTTGATTCCTTGGGCTGGTCAAATAACAGGTCCCTCCAATGGCCTCAGTGGTTCCTGCTGCGGTCTCCCAGTCATTGCAGGACACGATAGTTATGTAGGGGTTTATCGGGAGGCACCGCAGCAGCCAGAAGGGGACACGCTACTCTACATAACAGAAGTGCTGGATAGGATTAGTGCTGGGAGCTCTGCTACAATGCAAAGTGTTTGCCAACTGACCAATAAACAATTTAAAATCTTAGATGTATTTTTACTGGATACTACTGTTAAGCTTTGATCTTCTGGATCATCTGCTGTGAGTACTGCTGCTTGTACAGGGATGCTAGTAGGTTACTCACTCTCTGCCTTGTCTGTTCAGAAAATGTCCTGTATTCTTTTCATAGAATACAAGGCACTTTGTGATTGGACACAGGCATAGTGTGATGTTCACAGGACCCCTCCTCTCCCTTCATCCATTTATAGAGTGTTGTGTATTCTGTGAAAAGCATACAATATTTTTTTTTTAAGTGAGCAAGGTGAAGAGCGAGTCACCCACTAACATTGCTGTACGAGTGGTGGAACTCAAAGCAGCATAACCGGATGTTCAAAGCTGACAGTGAAGAAAATGTGTAAATCTCATGCGCTGCAAATACCAGTAATGCCCCGTACACACGATCGAAAATTCTGACAAGAAAACCGTGGATTTTTCTGACGGAATGTTGGCTCATACTTGTGTTGCATACACACGGTCACACAAATCTTGTCTGAAATTCCGACCGCCAAGAAAGTGGTGACGTACAAGACGTACGACGAGCCGAGGTCAATGAAGTTCAATAGGCAGTTCGGCTCTTCTGCTTGATACTGAGAATGCGTGTTTTTTTTTGCGCGTCGGAATTGCATCCAGAAGATCGGAATTCCTGATAGGACTTTTTTCCATTGGAAAGATAGAGAACCTGCTCTCAATCTTTTCTTGGTGGAAATTCCGACAGCAAAAGTCAGATGGAGCCTACACACGGTTGGAATTTCCATCCAAAAGCTCACATCGGACTTTTCTTGTCGGAATTTCCGATTACTCTTAAGCCTCGTACACACGATAGGTTAACCCAGTGTTTCCCAACTCCAGTCCTCAAGGCACACCAACAGGTCATGTTTTCAGGCTTTTCATTATTTTGCACAGGTGATTTGATCAGTTTCACTGCCTTAATAATTACCACAGCTGTTTCATCTGAGGGAAATCCTGAAAACATGACCTGTTGGTGTGCCTTGAGGACTGGAGTTGGGAAACACTGGGTTAACCAATGAAGCTGACTGATGGTCCGTCACGCCTACACACCATAGGTTAAATAACCGATCGTGTCAGAACGCGGTGACGTAAAACACAACGACGTGCTGAAAAAAAAGAAGTTCAATGCTTCCAAGCATGCGTCGACTTGATTCTGAGCATGCGTGGGTTTTTAACCGATGGTCGTGCCTACTAACGATCGGTTTTGACCTATCGGTTACCAATCCATAGGTTAGTTTTAAAGCAAGTTGGCTTTTTTTTAACCTATGGTTAAATAACCTATGGGGCCCACACACGATCGGTTTTGACCGATGAAAACGGTCCTTCAGACTGTTGTCCTCTGGTTAACCTATCGTGTGTACGAGGCCTTACATTACTCCTTTTTTTTTTTTTCAGTATAATTCTGCTCTATTTTTTTTATTATTTTTATCAGTAGAACGCTTTTTTTTTAATAGCCCACACTATTGTACTTCCCACACTCATCCAAGTATACTATAAACCAGTGAAAACCTACTTGCCTTTCAGTAATAAATCAATATCATCTATCTACAGTGTGCTGATACATATAATCCACTCCCAATGTTCCACTTTGTATATATCCATTTTTCCTTCATAAATCAACTCATATAATATTTCATTCATCAATATATTAATACTATTAAATAAAAAATATATTGTCCGTTTAAGCAGTATCGATCACTTTGCAAGCACCATATGTGATTTTAACCACTTAAGCTCCGGACCAATACGCTGTCTAAAGACCAGAGGTGTTTTTACAATTTGGCAATGCGCTGCTTTAACTGGTAATTGCGCGGTCATGCAATGTTGTACCGAAACGAAACTTGCGTCCTTTTCTTCCCACAAATAGAGCTTTATTTTGATGGTATTTGATCGCCTCTGCGATTTTTATTTTTTGCGATATAAACGCAAAAAGACCGTAAATTTTGAAAAAAAATGATTTTTCTTATAACAAAAAGTAAAAAAAATCGAATAAACTAAATTTTAGTCAAACATTTAGGCCAAAATGTATTCAGCCACATGTCTTTAGTAAAAAAAATCGCAATAAGCGTATATTTATTGGTTTTCGCAAAAGTTATAGCGTCTACAAACTAGGGTACATTTTCTGGAATTTACACAGCTTTTATTTTATGACTGCCTATCTCATTTCTTGAGGTGCTAAAATGGCAAGGCAGTACAAAACCCCCCCAAATGACCCCATTTTGGAAAGTAGACACCCCAAGGAAACTGCTGAGAGGCATGTTGAGTCCATTGAATATTTAATTTTTTTGTCCCAAGTGATTGAATAATGACGAAAAAAAAAAAAAAAAAAAAATGTTTACAAAAAGTTGTCACTAAATGATATATTTCTCACACATGCCATGGTTATATGTGGAATTGCACCCCAAAATACATTCTGCTGCTTCTCCTGAGTACGGGGATACCACATGTGTGGGACTTTTTGGGAGCCTAGCCGCATACGGGGCCCCAAAACCCAAGCACCGCCTTCAGCATTTCTAAGGGCACAAATTTTTGATTTCACTCCTCACTACCTATCAAGGTTTCGAAGGCCATAAAATGCCAAAATAGCAAAAAAAAAAACCAAATGACCCCATTTTGGAAAGTAGACACCCTAAGCTATTTGCTGAGAGGCATGTCGAGTCCATGGAATATTTTATATTTTGACACAAGTTGCGGGAATATGACAAACTGATTTTTTTTTGCACAAAGTTGTCACTAAATGATATATTGCTCACACATGCCATAGTTATATGTGGAATTGCACCCCAAAAGACATTCTGCTGCTTCTCCCGAGTACGGGGATACCACATATGTGGGACTTTTTGTGAGCCTAGCCACGTACGGGGCCCCGAAAACAAAGCACCGCCTTCAAGATTTCTAAGGGCATACATTTTTGATTTCACTCCTCACTACCTATCACTACCTATCACAGTTTTGAAGGCCATAAAATGCCAAGATGTCACACAACCCCCCCAAATGACCCCATTTTGGAAAGAAGACACCCCAAGCTATTTGCTGAGAGGCATGTTGAGTCCATGGAATATTTAATTTTATGGCCCCAAGTGATTGAATAATGACAAAAAAAAAAAAAAAAAAATTTTTTACAAAACGTTGTCACTAAATGATATATTTCTCACATATGCCATGGGCATATGTGGAATTGCACCCCAAAATACATTCTGCTGCTTCTCCTGAGTACGGGGATACCACATGTGTGGGACTTTTTGGGAGCCTAGCCGCGTACGGGACCCCGAAAACCAATCACCGCCTTCAGGATTTCTAAGGGCATAAATTTTTGATTTCACTCCTCACTACCTATCACAGTTTCGAAGGCAATAAAATGCCAAAACAGCACAAAACCCCCCCAAATGACCCCATTTTGGAAAGTAGACACCCCAAGCTATTTGCTGAGAGGCATGTTGAGTCCATGGAATATTTAATTTTTTTGCCCCAAGTCACTGAATAATGACCAAAAAAAAAAAAATACAAAACGTTGTCACTAAATGATATATTTCTCACACATGCCACGGTTATATGTGGAATTGCACCCCAAAATACATTCTGCTGCTTCTCCTGAGTACGGGGATACCACATGTGTGGGACTTTTTGGGAGCCTAGCCGCGTACGGGGCCCCGAAAACCAAGCACTGCCTTCAAGATTTGTGTGAGTGAAATCAAAAATTTATGTCCTTAGAAATCTTGAAGGCGGTGCTTGGTTTTCGGGGTCTCATACGCGGCTAGGCTCCCAAAAAGTCCCACACATGTGGTATCCCCGTACTCAGGAGAAGTAGCAGAATGTATTTTGGGGTGCAATTCCACATATAACCATGGCATGTGTGAGAAATATATCATTTAGTGACAATGTTTTGTACATTTTTTTATTTTAATTTTTTTTGGTCATGATTCAATCACTTGGGGCAAAAAAATTAAATATTCCATGGACTCAACATGCCTCTCAGCAAATAGCTTGGGGTGTCTACTTTCCAAAATGGGGTCATTTGGGGTTTTTTTGTGCTATTTTGGCATTTTATGGCCTTCGAAACTGTGATAGGTAGTGAGGAGTGAAATCAAAAATTTGCGCCCTTAGAAATGCTGAAGGCGGTGCTTGGTTTTCGGGGTCCCGTACGCGGCTAGGCTCCCAAAAAGTCCCAAACATGTGGTATCCCCGTACTCAGGAGAAGCAGCAGAATGTATTTTAGGGTGCAACTCCACATATAACCATGGCATGTGTGAGCAATATATCATTTAGTGACACATTTTTCTTTTTTTTTTTTTTTTTTCTCATTATTCAATCACTTTGGACAAAAAAAAAAAAAATCAATGGACTCAACATGCCTCTCAGCAGTTTCCTTGGGGTGTCTTCTTTCCAAAATGGGGTCATTTGGGTTTTTTTTGTGCTATTTTGGCATTTTATGGCCTTCGAAACTGTGATAGGTAGTGAGGAGTGAAATCAAAAATTTACACCCTTAGAAAGCCTGAAGGCGGTGATTGGTTTTTGGGGTCCCGTACGCGGCTAGGCTCCCAAAAAGTCTCACACATGTGGTATCCCCGTACTCAGGAGAAGCAGCAGAATGCATTTTGGGGTGTAATTCCACATATGCCCATGGCATGTTTGAGCAATATATCATTTAGTGACAACTTTGCGCAAAAAAAAATATATATATATATATATATTTATATTTCCCGCAACTTGGGTCAAAAGCTAAAATATTCCATGGACTTAAGATGCCTCTCAGCAAATAGCTTGGGGTGTCTACTTTCCAAAATGGGGTCATTTGGGGGGGTTTTCAATTGTCCTGGCATTTTATGCACAACAATTAGAAGCTTATGTCACACATCACCCACTCTTCTAACCACTTGAAGAAAAAGCCCTTTCTGACACTGTTTGTTTACATAAAAACATATTATTTTTTTGCAAGAAAGTAAAGTTGAACCCCCAAACATTATATATTTTTTTAAAGCAAAGGCCCTACAGATTAAAATGGTAGGTGTTGCAAAAAAAATTTCCACACAGTATTTGCGCAGCGTTTTTTCAAACGCATTTTTTGGGGAAAAAATACACTTTTTTTTATTTTAAAGCACTAAAACACACTATATTGCCCAAATTATTGATGAAATAAAAATTATGATCTTAGGCCGAGTACATGGATACCAAACACGACATACTTTAAAATTGCGCACAAACGCGCAGTGGCGACAAACTACATACATTTTTAAAAGCCTTTAAAAGCCTTTACAGGTTACCACATTAGATTTACAGAGTAGGTCTACTGCTAAAATGACTGCCCTCGATCTGCCCTTCGCGGTGATACCTCACATGCATGGTGCAATTGCTGTTTACATATGACTCCAGACCGACGCTTGCGTTCGTCTTTGCGCAAGAGCAGGGGGGGACAGGGATGCTTTTTTTTATTTTTTTATTTTTTTATATATTTATTTCGCTTTTTTTATTTTATTTGTTAACTGTTCCTTCCATTTATTTATTTTTTTACCATTTTTATTGTTATCTCAGGGAATGTAAATATCCCTTATGATAGCAATAGTTAGTGACAGGTACTCTTTTTTTTTTTTAAATGGGGTCTATTAGACCCTAGATCTTTCCTCTGCCCTCAAAGCATCTGACCACACCAAGATCGGTGTGATAAAATGCTTTCCCATATTCTCAATGGCGCCGTTTATATCTGGGGGGGGGGACATTCCCTCCCACTGAATGTAAAAGCAGTCTAGAGGCTAATTAGCCGCTAGGACTGCTTTTACATGAAAGCCGACCGCTGGCTGAAAAGAATGATACCAAGATGATGCCTAAACCCGCAGGCATCATTCTGGTATAACCATTCAAAGTCCTGCAACATACCAGTACGTTGATGGTTCTTGTTGGACATGTATTGTAATCTTTTTTTTTTTCATGCAGTCTGTTGGCTGAACAAAAAAAAGATTGATCGGTGGGTATGCCCACCATTAGAATACCTCCCTTCATCCACCCACTTCTAATGATGGGCATACATGCACCATTTATATATGCCGAAGCATGGGGGCATCCTCCCGCAAAAAAGTTATGCCGCGTACGGTCGGACTTTTCTATGCCGCGTACACACGGTCGGACTTTTCTATGCCGTGTACACATGGTCAGACTTTTCCACAGGAAAGCCTCCGTAGGAATGTCAACCGTATGTACGCGGCATTAGGAGCAAAATCGCTCCTCCGCCCCTAATGCCCCCATGCTCCGGCATATATGCTCTTTTTTGAACTGTAGTGGTGAAATCACCTCCTACAGCATTGGAGTCGCGGCTTTATATATCGTGGGAGCAAACGCTGTTGCTGTCACGCTAAATAAATCCGCACTGCAACTGAATGGCGTACCTGCTAAGCAAATGATGGTTAACATTAAAACAAAGTAACATTCCAGTATAACAGTAAGATCATACCATACCTGCAAAGCAAATACCTATAAAAAAACATAGTAAAAAATAAAACATTTTTTAACGCAACCTGTGCCTAAAATATATATATATGCCAAAGCATGGGGGCATCCTCCCGCAAAAAAGTTATGCCGCGTACGGTCGGACTTTTCTATGCCGCGTACACACGGTCGGACTTTTCTATGCCGTGTACACATGGTCAGACTTTTCCACGGGAAAGCCTCCGTAGGAATGTCAACCGTATGTACGCGGCATTAGGAGCAAAATCGCTCCTCCGCCCCTGCTGCCCGCATGCTTCGGCATATATGCTCTTTTTTTTAACTGTGGTGGTGAAATCACCTCCTACAGCACTGGAGTCGCGGCTTTATATATCGTGGGAGCAAACGCTGTTGCTGTCAAGATAAATAAGTCCGCGCAACAGCTGAATGGCGTACCTGAAAACAGTAAAATAAATTACATACCTGAAAAGCAAGCATGAAAAAACATAACAACAATAAAACTTTGCAGAATAGAATACAGTAAAAAAGAGCAGAACAATAGAGAGAGAATAGAGAGGGAGAGAACAATAAAACGACAACTATTTTTGTTTTTTTTATTTTATATTTTTTTGTGTGTTTTTATTTTTTACTTTTTTTTTTTTTTTTAACACTTTTTTTTGTAACTGTGAACTGTAACTTCAACTTTTCGGTTCCAGGTTTGGGTCTCTCAAAATGCGATGGCATCTTGGGAGACCCTGTGTGAGTGTGCCTAGCCTGTGAAATGTTTCACCCTACACTAATAATTAACGTGTGTGTGGAAGCGTTCAAAACATTCACCAATACAAAGACCAGGATTGCCAGGACATTTGGGACAAAAATAACGGGTGTCACGCCTAAATCCGCGCTTGGTACAGACACGACATTTTCTTTGGGGGGCTCGTTGGGTAGGGGTACTCGGGAGGACATAAGAAAAATGCCTCTCATGCAGTCGGCTTACTGCATTTGGTAGGAGATGGTGAGGTACAATACCGCCTGGATACAGGAGTTCTGTGATGATATCCCTCTGGAATTGAAGGAAGGATTCATTCCGTCCTGAAGCTCTGTATACGACATGAGCATTCAGTAGAGCCAATTGAAATAAATGTAGAGACACTTTTTTGTACCAGCGTCTCGTCTTACGGGCAATATGATACGGCGCCATCAACTGGTCGTTGAGGTCCACCCCTCCCATATTAAGGTTATATTCGTGGACACAGAGGGGTTTCTCCACAACACCAGTCGCCGTACGAATTTGGACTGTCGTGTCTGCGTGAAGGGTGGTAAGAACGAAAACATTCCTATTGTCCCGCCACTTCACAGCGAGCAAATTTTTACATCTGCAGCAGGCTCTCGCCCCCGGCCTAACACGGGCATCTACAAGCCGCTGGGGGAAGCCCCGGCGATTAGGTCGCACGGTGCCACATGCTCCAATCTGTTGATCAAATAAGTGGCTAAAAAGTGGCACGCTGCTGTAAAAATTGTCCACATACAAATGGTACCCCTTTCCGAATAAGGGTGACACCAAGTCCCAAACAATCTTGCCAGCGCTCCCCATGTAATCTGGGCATCCTTCCGGCTCTACCTGACTATCTTTTCCCTCGTAAACCCTAAAGCTCCATGTGTAGCCTGTGGCCCTGTCACAGAGCTTATAGAGCTTGACCCCGTATCTGGCACGCTTGCTGGGAAGGAACTGTTTGAAAGACAAGCGGCCAGCAAATTTAATCAGGGACTCATCAACGCATACAACCTGCTGGGGATTAAACAAGGCTGCAAAACGTTCGTTGAAATGGTTTACGAGGGGCCGAATTTTGTAGAGCCGGTCAAATTCAGGGTCTCCACGTGGACGACAAAGTGCATTGTCACTGAAATGCAGGAACCGCAGGATCGCCTCGTATCGTCTCCTGGCCATGTGAGCAGAGAAAATGTACATATGGTCAATGGGATGTGTGGACCAATACATCCGCAATGACGGAAATTTGTGTATGCCCATGTTGAGGGTAAGGCCCAGAAAGGTCTTAAATTCGGAAACCTCGAGAGGTTTCCATTCTTTGGCAAGGCGAGACTGGGGGTTAGCGGCGATGTAAGTACCAGCATATAAATTAGTCTGGTCCACAATAGATCTATAGAGATCTTCCGTGAAATACAGCGAATAAAAATCAAGTGACATAAAGTTCGCTGTATCCACCTGAATACCGGGTTGGCCAGTGAATGGGGGAAGTACAGGTGCTGTAGAAGTGGTGGGGACCCAATCAGGATAGGCAAATTCTACAGGAAGGGCACTATGGGCACGACGGGCCTGTCTCTGTCTTTTTCTTGGTGGCAGCGGGACACTACTTGTGCTTGCCACATCGCCAGCTTCAACTGCACTTATGGGACTCGCCACGTCACCAAGTGTTACTGCAGTGCTGGATAAACGACCAGGGTGTACTAGGCCGCTGGTGCTTGCCAATTCACCAGAAGGAATAGCGGCGCTAGTACTGGATCTCTGCTCCATACGAGGGTCCTGCGGTTCTTGCTGCTCAACAACATCAGAATGGGATCGGGTACGCCTGGCCTTAGCAGGGACCTCAACTTCGTCGTGCGAGCTATCTGACATGGAGCCGCTGTCGTAAATGGGTTCATATTCTGAGCCAGAATCTGTCAGATGCGTGACCTCCTCCTCTTCACTATCTGACATGCACATGAACTCCAAGGCCTGCTTATCATTGTACCTTCGGTTTGCCATTTTGGACTCTAAATTTAGTGGTACAATGGTAAGGATTCACAGGTAAAAAAAGCACCTGACTATAGAAAAGCAAATGTAGAAAACGCTTCAAAAAAAACTGTAAGCGATCGCAGGGATCAGGCCTGTCTCTGCGAACGCTGCAGTTATGTGTCTTGTGTTTTGTAAGTGACAGTGATCGATCGATACTGCACTTGGGTGGGTTGGGCTGGGCAGAGGGGGAAAACGCAGGTGCTAGCGGGTATCTGGGCTGATTCCGCTAACAATGCGTTTTTGGGTACCCTAAACTGCTGGGTACGCTAGTATAGATCTGATCAGATCAGGTATCGATCCGTTCAGATCCTATACCACTAAGGGGGGTGTATGCTTAGCGAGTGGGTGTAAGCGGTACTGGCTCTAACCTAACGCTGCCTGGGGTGACGCAGACCCTGACTGGCGCTAAAATTAAATTTATATCACCCGCCGGGTGATCAGGGGGTTAAACCTATTGGGTTATATACGGCGGGTGCTCTGATGCTATAAACAGCAAACTAACCAACCAGCGTCAACCGTAACACTTATACGGTGATCACTGGTGAAAGGGTTAACTAGGGGGCAATCAGGGGGTTAAAACCTTTATTCGGTAATATATGGGGGTACCTAACGCTTTCTAAAAACCTGGTGGCGAACCTAAAATAACTAAATAACTAACTGGCTAACCACGTCACCAGTGACACTTATACAGTGATCAGTGGTGAAAGGGTTAACTCTAGGGGCAATCAGGGGTTAAAACCTTTATTTATGGGGGTACCTAACGCTATATAAACCTGGCGGCGAACCTCAAAAAAAACTAACTGCCTAGCGGCAACAGTGACACTAATACAGCGATCAGAAACCGATCGCTTAGTGACACTGGCAATAGGGGTGAAAGGGTTAACTCTAGGGGCAATCAGGGGTTAAAACCTTTATTTATGGGGGTACCTAACGCTATATAAACCTGGCGGCGAACCTCAAAAAAAACTAACTGCCTAGCGGCAACAGTGACACTAATACAGCGATCAGAAACCGATCGCTTAGTGACACTGGCAATAGGGGTGAAAGGGTTAACTCTAGGGGCAATCAGGGGTTAAAACCTTTATTTATGGGGGTACCTAACGCTATATAAACCTGGCGGCGAACCTCAAAAAAAACTAACTGCCTAGCGGCAACAGTGACACTAATACAGCGATCAGAAACCGATCGCTTAGTGACACTGGCAATAGGGGTGAAAGGGTTAACTTTAGGGGCAATCAGGGGTTAAACCTTTATTGGGGGGGGGGTAGGGGGCTACCCTGGACCTAAAGGGGCCTAAACCTAACTGCCCTGACACTTTTTTCTGTCACACTGACACTAAAAGCAGTGATCAGAAAATAAATGATCACTGCAATCAGTGACACTGTGACAGGGGGTGATCTGGGGGTGCTGGGGGGGTGATCGGGGGGGGTTATGTGCCTATGTGTGCTGTGTCAGTGTGCTGTTGGTGCAACTCACAGTACTGACGTCTTCTCTCCTCTGGAATCAAACGAAAAGACCGCCAGAGGGGAGAAAACGTCACTTCCTCCCTGCCTGTGTTTACAGTTACACAGGCAGGGAGGGCTCTGCTGCAATCCGATTCGCCGAGGGAGATCGAGAGGGGACGGCTGGAAACCAATAGCCGCCCCCTCCTCCCGGACCTCCCGTACACCGTTCCCGGCCGCCGCATGTACCGGAGGGGGTCCCGATCGGACCCCCGAACCGAGGTAAGGCGGGGACGTACCTATACGCCCATGTGCCTGTACGTGCCATATTGTGGACGTATATGTACATGCGGTGGTCGGGAACTGGTTAATGACACAACTGATGTGCACAAGATGAAGAAGAAGGTGAAAAGTGCTATGTTCATCCTTGAAGCAGAAGAGTTGTTTACTACCTCTATAACTTAGGCCTCGTACACACGACCGGACATGTCCGCTGAAACTGGTCCGCGGACCAGTGTCAGCGGACAGATCCGATCGTGTGTACAGGCTAGCAGACAGATTTCCAGCGGACAAATGTTTCTTAGCATGCTAAGAAACATGTCCGCTGGAAAGCTGTCCGGCGGACATGTCCGCTGGTTAGTACACCTAACCAGCGGACAGATATCTCCCGCATGCGTCGAATGGATTTGACGCATGCGTGGAAGTATTTTACTTCCTGGTTTGGTGACGTGGCGGCGTCAACGTCACCGCCACGTCACCGCGCTGTCTGTCCGCGCGGATTTCGGTTTGATGGTGTGTACAGCCATCAGACCGAAAACTCCGAGCAGACATGTCAGATGAAAACGGTCCGGTGGACCGTTTTCATCGAACTGCCCGCTCGTCTGTACGGGGCCTTACAGGTTATACACAAAATGTGAGAGCACAACCTGGGTGAAAAGTGTACACAGGGTGGAGGAAGAAATGTGTGGTGGATCTCAAGGATCTTGATTTTCCAACATGTTGGACAAAATGTATATTTAAAGTGTCACTAAACCCACAACATAAAAAAAACTATCAATAAATGGTGCATTACATGCTGTTCATACACACTCAGTCACTATGAGATTTGTTTTCTGTATTCTGCAAAAAATTGGTTGATTCTGCTGCTCTCTATCTCTACCTTCTGTTCGTGTCCGCAATTCAGCTAGGGATTTTGCAGCTGTGGTGGCAACCCTGCGCTTGCTCAGTTTCCTGTGAGTTTCTATGCTAAGAGTTTCCTCCCTATCACATCTGAGCTGCCAATGTGACTACAGAGTGGGCATATATATATACACAGTGGTAAATGACAGCCCACTCCCTCCCTCCTCCATGCCCACTAACCAGCTAAACACAATGGGGGCAGGATGTTACATGTAGATTAATGGTGGCTTCACCTCCCTCTTATTCAAAGACACAGGGTGAGGGGGTGGAAACACGGCCTGTGACTGGGAGAAATATGCCCCCACCATGTTTTTCCACAAAATAATAAAGATTAGATTTAAAATATATGTGTATGGCAATGTGACCAGTAGCAGAGGACTAGAAGCTCCTCCAGCTTATGTTTCCTCCAGACAGGCTGGGAAAGAGCTGGGTCATGTGACAGCTGTATATCAATTAGGAAAAAGGGACTTAGATGTTTGTTTTTAATTAAAATAATTACAGTGCCATCATCCGCATACAGGAATAGAATGGACAATATAATCTAAACAGTGTGTGTTTAATATCACTTTAATAATATTAATGTGTTGGTAGAGTAAATAAAGTATGAGGTGCTTTTTGAAAAAAATCGGATATAAAAAAAGTGGTGTAAAGCAAAGAACATTATATAAACCGTGTGTATATATATATATATATATATATATATATATAAAGAACATGGTTATATAAAAAGTAGGTAAGTAGTGTTGCACTGGTTTATAGCATACAAAGCTGACAGTGGTATCCAGCATGCTGGGCTTTAATCATGTTATCTCCATTACATAGAGGACAAAGAGATTAGTACTATGCCTAAGCAAGGTAAGTTTGTTTTGACTTCTGTGCAGCAGCAGAAAGTGACAAGGACACTGCATTTCTGAAAAAGATTGGGCAGGTTTTTCTATGCTTGGTGAAAATGTTCTGAAAAATAGAAACCAATGTAACCACGGCATCTAAGGACAATTAAAGTGGTTGTAAACCCAATACAACCACTTTAACCACTTCAATACCCAGGCACTTATACACCTTCCTGCCCAAGCCAATTTTCAGCATTCAGCGCTGTCGCAATTTGAATGACAATTGCGCGGTCATGCTACACTGTACCCAAACTCATTTTTTATCATTTTGTTCTCACAAATAGAGCTTTCTTTTGGTGGTATTTGATCACTTCTGCGGTTTTTATTTTTTGCGCAAAAGTATTCTCTGTTTCTGTTATATATTTTTTGTAAATAAGTACGTTTTCTACTTCAATGACGGGCACTGATAAGGCAGCACCGATGAGGTGGCACCAATGAGGTGGCACTGATAGGCACTGATGATGGACACTGATAGGCGGCACTAATGGGCACTCATAGGCAGCACTGATGGGCACTGATAGGTGGCACTGATGGGCACTAATAGGCGGCATTGTGGGCACCAATATGCGGCACTGATGGGTACTTATGATTGGCACTGATGGGTGGCATGGATGGGCACTGATGGTCACTGATAGGTAGGCACAGATGGGCACTGATAGGTGGCACTGATGGACACTGATGGATGACACTGATGGGTGGTATTTCTGGGCATCAAAGATTTAAAGGTCTTTCACAATGGTGCCAATCAGTGCCCATATGTGGGCACTGATTGGCACATATTTGGCATCAATTTGCATATGTGGATGGCCATGTGGGATGTACCTGGCCATCCACATGCTTGGGGCTTCCCTGGTGGTCCAGTGTGGGCATCCGTGTGGGGGCTGCGCTGATAAACAATCAGCACAAACCCCCCCTTTCAGAACAGCCGCCGATCGGATCTCCTCTACTCGTGTCTGTCAGACGCGAGTGAGGAAGAGCTGATCAACGGCTATTCCTGTTTACATCGTGATCAGCAGTGATTGGACACGGCTGATCACGTGGTAAAGAGTCTCTGCCGGAGGCTCCTTAGCGAGATCGGAGATGCAGGGTGTCAGACTGCAGGGTGTCAGACTGCAGGACGTCAATATACGTCCAGTCAGGATAACAGAACCACTTTCCGGACGTCAATTGTCTATTGACCGGGCAGGAAGTGGTTAACCTACAGGTTTAGGAGATATTTGCAAAAAATAGCGGCACCGATGTCTACGGCTCACGCGCCGTAGACATCGGACACAGGTGCACCGAGCGTGCCGCTTCTAACAGTGATCATGCCGTTAGTGGTGGCACCTGCAAGCATTCGCGGAAGTGACGTCATTGCTGCTCCGGCCAGTTATAGCTTTGGAGCAGCGATACCTGGAAGTCACTCCGGGTATCATGGCGGCGGAGGAGGTGAACAAGGGCCACTGCGGGGGCTTCGATCTCAGGTAAGTAATTCATAATGAGCTAGTATGCTATGCTATTGGACAAGAGGGTTTACTTCCTCTTTAAGCATATTTACAATTGTTGTTTTTGGTTTAGTTATTCTTTAAAGTGGTTGTAAAGTTAAAGGGCTTTTCTCAACCCTAATGCATTCTTTGTAAAAGAAAAACCTTACAATGTCGGCTCTCCCCCAGCCCCTCCTAAATATTTACCTGAGCCTGATCTCGGTCCAGCACTGTGCCTGAGAGCAGCAGTGCTGCTCTTCTCTCCCCTCTCTCACAGGAGGCTCAGTAGCAGCAGGAGCCATTGGCTCCTGCTATCAATAAAATCCATCAAGGAGGGAGCAGGGCTGAGCCACACTGCGTGTGTGTCAATAGATGCACATAGTGTGGCTCTGGGTCAAGCCCGAATGGCGAACGAGTGCCTCCATAACAAGCGGCTTGCTATGGGGGCACAAGGAGAGGAGGAGGAGCCATGACTGCTCCTGACCCCAAAAGAGGAGGGTAGAGGCTGCTCTGTGCAAAACCACTGAACAGAGCAGATAAGTATGTTTGTTATTTAAAAAAAAAAAACCCTATCACTATTAAAGTATCATTGTTATCATTGAATGAAGCTCATACTTTCTGAAAGCCCTGCTCAGCACATTATAATTCTAGTGATTTCATGGGTTGGAAATTTTTCCTGAAAAGGTAGAGAGTAATAAGATAACCTAGAATGTTCTGCTGGAAATCATCTGACATGAACTGAATTTCGGAAATGCATATCTATTTAAAAGAATGTATTCTAAAGGCAGGGCCGATCCGCCCTATAGGCTCACTATGCAAGGCGCTTAGGGCCCCGCCAAGCTGCGAAGGGCCCCCCAAATTACTAGAGGCCCCGCCTGGTGAGAAGTAATTTTCGCCCCCTCACGCCGCTTCTCAACTCGCTGGCTGCATGGGAGAAGAGGTAAGAAGTCAGCACCCCCCGCTTCTCAATTTAATGTAAGATGTAATTTCCGACAGAAGAACACCCCCTCCCCCCACTTCTCAACTTTCTTTAATGTGACATGTCACTGTCGTCAGCCCCCCCCCCCCCCCCTTCTCATTTTTAATGTGCCATGTCATTTTGCTTAGGGCCCCAGGGAGGTCAGGATCGGCACTGTCTAAAGGTCTGCTTGCTATTTTGTGAACAGATTTTGTGTGTATACACACCTTTAGCAGACTACCTTTTGAGGTAATTCCTGTAAAGCTGGCAATCCTCCCGCATTCCTCTTGTATTTAGCTTGTGTTTTTTGCTTCTTAAAGTGGTATTAATTTTTTTGTTAATTTTAATTACATGGGACCCCTGATGGGTGTGCTATAATGTGCTAGTATGCACGGCATACTAGCACATTATGGCAGATTTACCTCTCAAATAAAAGCCCTCTAGCACTGCACTGTCACCTTTTCAGCTTGTGTCGGGCGCTTCCATCTTCACCCAGTCTTCCTTCTTTTGAATTGGCAGGCTGTGATGATGTCACTCATGTGCATGCGCACAGGAATCACATCACCACAGTACAGATCGGGTGCCATAAATGTACACTAAGCTGTGCATCTGTGTCTCAGTGTATGTGATAGCTGAACGGAAGGAGGAAACATTTGTAATAGAAGAGACAAGTAGGGTCTCTTCTGCCATAAAAGCTCTACCTGTCAGACACTTTTAAAAAATATAGTTTAATACCACTTTAATTAATGCCTGACTAAGGATGGGTTCACACTTATGTGAAATGGATGCAGGCTTCCCTACATCTAATTTGAATGACAGGAGACTGTGACTGGCTCTCAGTGGAGCCGGTTCACACATCTCCGAGGGGGCTGTGTATCTTTGGCTCCGTTTCGGGTCCGAATCCAGGCAAAAATCCAGACCTGATTCGTCCCTGAAATGGAGAACAGGGATGCACCAGACCCCTGCTGTGAGCCGCATCAGAATAAAGTGTGAACCCAGCCTAAGGCTGGATTCCCACCTATGCATTTTTAGTGCTTTTTGCATTTTGCGGATTTGTACTACAGTCCATTTACTATGGTTTCCTATGGAACACATTCTGTAGTGCAAAATGCAAAAAGCACTAAAAATGCATAGGTGGGAATCCAGCTTGAAGCAGGTAAAATGGTTGCAGCTGGTTTATTATCATAAGTAGGGATGAGCTTCGTATTCGAGTCGAACTCATGTTCGACTCGAACATCGTATGTTCGATGGTTCGTCGAAATATGAAAAAAACGGGTCGTTCGCGCCAAATTCGAGTTACGTTTCACAGACCATAATTCACTGCGGCATCGCTGGCTGATGACTGGCCAAGCATGCACTATGACCCGCATGCTTGGCCAATCACAGCTTGCAAAAAACGGAGAGCCATAATTGGCCAAAGCCAGGGTGGCTTTGGCCAATTATGGCTCAGGGGGTTTAGTACACGCCTCACACTATAAAAGGCCGCCTGCAGGTCGGCCTTATGTAGTGTGTTGCGGTGGTTAAGAGAGGACAGAGAGAGTGTCATTTTTTGCAGGTAGATAGAGCAGTCAGGCAGGCTAGTCAGTTAATGTTACAGTGTGTAGAGGATATATATACATCCCAGGTGTTGTACATATATTTATACACTGTATAGTTTAGCTAAATCAGTTCTTCCTAATTTACTGGCAGGCAGGTGATTGTGCTAGCTGCAGTATTCTTACTTATTGCCTGTGTCCTCTGTAGTTTGCACCTAAAGCTACTTGGTGTGTGTACTGGCCGTGTGCTCTGTAGTTTGCACCTAAAGATTCAGGAGCAGTGATTTTAATGATGCTTAAATAAAAAAGGAAAAGAAAAATTCCTTTAAATATTGTACCTGCTGGGTGTCTACTGTATAGTATGCCTGTGAAAGCGTCTTTGAGAACCCGGGTCTTGCCCGAGGGAACTATGGAAAAAAAGTTTTTAAAAACTGTAATTTTTTCAGGAGTCCTTTTTCACAGGCATACTATAGACACCCAGCAGGTACAATATTTAAAGGAATTTTTCATTTTTTTATTTTTTTATTTAAGCATTATTAACCACTTAAGCCCCGGACCAATATGCAGCCTAAAGACCCAAGGTGTTTTTACAGTTCGGGACTGCGTCGCTTTAACAGACAATTGCGCGGTCGTGCGACGTGGCTCCCAAACAAAATTGGCGTCCTTTTTTCCCCACAAATAGAGCTTTCTTTTGGTGGTATTTGATCACATCTGCGGTTTTTAGTTTTTGCGCTATAAACAAAAATAGAGCGACAATTTTGAAAAAAAAGCAATATTTTTTACTTTTTGCTGTAATAAATATCCCCCAAAAACATATATAAAAACATTTTTTTTCCTCAGTTTAGGCCGATACGTATTCTTCTACCTATTTTTAGTAAAAAAAATCGCAATAAGCGTTTATCGATTGGTTTGCGCAAAATTTATAGTGTTTACAAAATAGGGGATAGTTTTATTGCATTTTTATTTTTTATTTTTTTTTTACTACTAATGGCGGCGATCAGCAATTTTTTTCGTGACTGCGACATTATAGCGGACACTTCGGACAATTTTGACACATTTTTGGGACCATTGTCATTTTCACAGCAAAAAATGCATTTAAATTGCATTCTTTATTGTGAAAATGACAGTTGCAGTTTGGGAGTTAACCACAGGTGGCGCTGTAGGAGTTAGGGTGCACCTAGTATGTGTTTACAACTGTTTGGGGGTGTGGCTGTAGGAATGACGTCATCGATCGTGTCTTCCCTATAAAGGGAATGACGCGATCGATGCGCCGCCATAGTGAAGGACGGGGAAGCCGTGTTTACACACGGCTCTCCTCGTTCTTCAGCTCCGGGGAGCGATCGCGACGGAGCGGCTATAAACAAATAGCCGCGCCGTGGTCCCGGATCGCTCCCCGAGCGGACCCGACCTCCGCATGTAGCGGGGGGGGTCCCGATCGGACCCCCCACCCGCTAATAGGCGAGGACGTACGTGTACGCCCATGTGCCTGTACGTGCCATATTGTGGACGTATATGTACATGCGGGGGGTCGGGAAGTGGTTAAAATCACTGCTCCTGAAAAAAATACAGTTTTTAAAACTTTTTTTCCATTGATACATGTTCCCTGGGGCAAGACCCGGGTTCTCAAAGACGCTTTTTTACAGGCATACTATAGACACCCAGCAGGTACAATATTTAAAAGGAATTTTTCTTTTCTTTTTTTTATTTAAGCATCATTAACCACTTCCTTACTGGGCACATATACCCCTTCCTGACCAGGTGAAATTTCAGCTTGTGGCACTGCGTCACTTTAACTGACAATTGCGCGCTCGTGCGACGTGGCTCCCAAACAAAATTGACGTCCTTTTTTCCCCACAAATAGAGCTTTCTTTTGGTGGTATTTGATTGCCTCTGCGGTTTTTATTTTTTGGGCTATAAACAAAAATAGAGCGACAATTTTGAAAAAAAAACAATATTTTTTACTTGTTGCTGTAATAAATAGCCCAATTTTTTTTAAAAAACTTTTTTTTCTCAGTCTAGGCGATACGTATTCTTCTACATATTTTTGTGAAAAAAAAAAAAATCGCAAGAAGCGTCTGGTTTGCGCAAAAGTTATTGCGCTTACAAAATAGGGGACAGAATTATTATTATTTTTTATTATTTTTTTTTACTACTAATGACGGCGATCAGCATTTTTTTCGTGACTGCGACGTTATGGCGGACACATCGGACACGTTTGACACATTTTTGGCGCCATTCACATTTATACAGCGACCAGTGCTATAAATATGCACTAATTACTGTATAAATGTGACTGGCATTGAAGGGGTTAACACTAGGGGGTGAGGAAGGGGTTAAATGTGTACCCTAAATTGTGTTCTAACTGTAGGTGGAGGGGGGGTGACTGGGGGGGGGTGACCGATCTATGTCCCTATGTACAAGGGACACAGATCGGTCTCCTCTCTCCCCTGACAGGACGTGGAGCTCTGTGTTTACACACAGAGCTCCACATCTTGTCCCTGTAGCCGCCGATCGCGAGTCCCTGGCGGACATCACGGCCGCCAGGCACTCGCATCGGCATCTCAGCGATGCGGCGAGCACGCGCGCGCGCCCGCACCGCTGGATGCGCGCGCAGGCCGTGTTTTTACGGCCTGTTAGAGATTGAGAACCACCCCGCGGCCGTATAAAGTCGTACGGCCGTCGGGTAGTGGTTAAAATCACTGCTCCTGAAAAAAAAACCCATTTTGAAAACTTTTTTTCCATTGATACATGTTCCCTGGGTCAAGACCCGGGTTCTCAAAGAGGTTTTACGACAATAGCTTGCATATTAGGCTTTAAAATGAGCACTTTTGAATTCTAACGTTCGAGTCCCATAGACGTCAATGGGGTTCTAAATGTTCGCGCAAACGTTCGGTCCGTTCGAAGGTTCTGGTGCGAACTGAACGGGGGGGTGTTTGGCTCATCCCTAATCATAAGTGGAGTGGAATGCAGTCACTGACTCATAAGCAACCGAGTTAAGCTGGCCATACATGAGTAATTTTTTTTCGCTCAACCAGCTGGTTGAACAAAAGAAAACGACTTGATTTCCCAGTCCACACACTCAAGGTGGATGGGAAATTCCTTCTGCTGTGCCTTTGTATTCTGACAGCGGGGAGACTACACTGATCATCACCGGCGGCGCTGATCATAAAAAAAAGTTTCAACAGGATGTTTGTACAGAAGTTAATACAAACCAGCCTGCCCATCAATGGATTGAAATTCAGCTGCCTGCAGAACTAGCCAGATTTCAATACATGTATGGCCGGCTTTAGTTATCTTGTGCAACCTCAGATGCCTCACCAGTAGTGTCATTTTTTTTACGTGTTAGGATATCAGCATCTGTATTTATGCTTCTAGGCAGGTAAGTGACTACAGTGTCACTTGTTAGGTACAACAATATTCTGTGTAGGATAACTGGGGCAGATGCAAGACCTTTCTGTGGGCTTCATTTACATGGGTAGTGTGACCTGCCCAGCAGGAATGAGCACTTATGCGGCTTGGGGCATCTGGAGTTGCATGCAGGCGCAACCTATGTTTCTTTATACGGACCCAGCTTCTGTATGTACACAGCTCCAGGTCCTATTTGGTAGGCATGCAGGGGCAGGTGCAGATTTTTGATTTCATTCCATAGTTATCCATTGTCTAATGTTTTGAAAATGCAAATACAATTTCCTACATTTCTCTTTTTCTATGTGGCATAGCTGATCTTTTTTTTCATCCATGGGACATAAATGACTGGTTTCCTTTATTACAAGAAAAGTCTCTATTTGGAGGCATTAAAGGGTCACTAAAGGAATTTTTTTTTTTTAGCTAAATAGCTTCCTTTACCTTACTGCAGTCCTGGTTTCATGTCCTTATTGTTCGTTTTTGCTCTGATGTTGCTGTAATTGTTCTCTGTTCTGGACACTTCCTGGTTGTCTGTTTCCTGAGGACCACAGTACTGGGAGATTCTAGTTTCTTTCCTTTCTAGTTTTCTAGTTTATTTTCCAAACCATCACTGCTATATGGCTCTGTCTAGCACAGAGGCAGGATAACATGCAAAAACGAAACTAGATGCAAAATCGAAACTAGATGCAAAAACTAAACTAGAGGTACATTATTTTATCTATTTTTAATCAATTATAAAAGCAATCAGCTATTATGTCTCTATACCCTGTAAACAGTAATTTCAGCAAAAAAAAAAATGTTTCCTTTAGTGACCCTTTGAGATCATTTGTCACATCTATATCACATCTAAATCATTAGTAAACAAATGTTCAATGTTTTGTATTTTCTTATATGAATTATTCTGTTGAGAATCCTACTCAAAGTTCAAAATTTTCGTATAAGTTACAGTTGTGCTCTTAAGTTTTCATAATCAGGGTTAGGGTTAGGGGTTAGGGGTTAGGGTTCGGCTTAGGGTTAGGGTTAGAGTTAGGGTTAGGGGTTAGGGTTTCCCATTGAAGAATATGGCTAGGACTCAGGACTTGGAACAGGGACCTCCCCAAAGGTCAAAGGTCAGAAGGCGGGTTCCCAGAGGTCAAAGGTCACACGGTGTGGCTGACCCACCCCCACCAAAGTGTACCACCTACCCCAACTAAGTCGGGGAATGAACAAGTCGGGGAATGAACAAGTTGGGTTAGGGTTAGGGTTCGGGTTAGGGGTTAGGGGTTAGGGTTCGGCTTAGGGTTAGGGATAGAGTTAGGGTTTCCCATTGAAGAATATGGCTAGGACTCAGGACCTGGAACAGGGACCTCCCCCAAAGGTCAAAGGTCAGAAGGCGGGTTCCCAGAGGTCAAAGGTCACACGGTGTGGTTGACCCACCCCCACCAAAGTGTACCGCCTACCCCTAAGTAGGTCGGGGAATGAACAAGTCGGGGAAAGCGTCTTGCGCGCGCGAATCATTCCCTGGCAGAATTGATTTCTTGGCCATTTTTCAGAGAATATGAATGATGAAACCAAAAACATTTTTTTCACTCGTGGTTAGTGTTTGGCTGAAGCTATTAATTATTAATCAACTGTGTTTACTCTTTTCAAATCATAATCACAACAGAAACTACCCAAATGACCCTGATCAAAAGTTTACATACCCTGGTGATTTTGGCCTGATAACATGCACACAAGTTGACACACAGGAGTTTGAATGGCTGCTAAAGGTAACCATCCTCACCTGTGATTTGTTTGCTTGTAGTTAGTGTTTGTGTATAGAACCAGGTACCCCCCCCTAAAAAAAAAAAAAAAATCCGCTCTCGCCCCCTAGGTGACTCCTCCTCTCCACCTACCTCCCTGCAATCTTCTGTGACACGTCACAGGTCCCAGAAGATTGCCTGGCTACTGAGAAGGCGCAGTGTGACTCGCACATTTGCACAGTGCGCACCCGGCTGTGGAGCTGCAAGCTGTCACAGCCGGGTGCCCACATTTGCAAAGCCGGTGCCGCAGAGAAGAGAGGGAGATGAGCTGCTGACTTTTGATAAACATACTAGCCTGGAGTTTCTAAAAAGACCCCAGTGACTTATTTAACCTGGAAGTCTTAACTTCTCCTAATTGATTTGTCCAGCAATACCTTTTCGAAGAGGGGTTCCTAAAAAAGTGGTCTGTCCTTGTTGTGGACCCATTTCTTGTCTTAACAAGACACTTAACTGTCCCGGCTGAGGACACCCCAGTAGATAAAAGGCTAGAAGCTCATTATAACGCCTTATTGTCCTTCGCAGGACCTGCCCTGCAACCTGCTATTGCAACCATGCCTATCTGACAGACCTTAGCTGTCTGGTTCAAGGGTATGTCCTAAGTCTTCTGTCTTTCAGCAACTGTAGCTCCTCACTGCATGTCAAACACCCTCTGAAAAGTGATCCACTGCGGATCATTTCTCAAAGGGCAACTTGTGTGTAAACAAGCCCTTTAATACCTGGTTTCTTAGTTGTTTCTGCTGCTGAAGGAAATGCATTTTCTTCTGGCTCTGTTTTCTGACTTAAACATTATATGGACTAGTTTGTGATTTCTACATTGCTGGACCCACACTGGATATGCACATCCTGGTGCAAGCAGTTGGAAATGTTTTTTAGTATTATGAAGTCTGTAACATAAGTATATCCTAGTAGTAGTATACTGATGTTCATGTGACAAAATGTCTCATTTGTCATCTTGAAAAATCTGCAACCTAAACTCAAAGTTCACCAGTGGGTAATCAGCATGCGATTATATTTATGACCATTATAAACAGTTCTTGTATAACTTTAGTTAACTTATTAGGTACTGCTATGAAATAACCAAATGTGCAGAGCTGTACAAAACCCAGAAGCTTGGTAGCCAGTGCACATAAGAGATTACTATGGACTTCTCAATGTTTGATAAATGCTGGTGGTGACATCTAGGCACTGCATGCTGATGGTATGGGGCCTTAATGCAAACCATGACAAGAGGGTCTTAGTGCAAATGAGGTGCGTATGCAGCAGAATTAGGGTTCATTGTGGTTAGTTTGTGTTATGCCGCGTACACACGATCGGTTAAACCGATGAGAATGGTCTGATGGACCGTTTTCATCGGTCAAAACCGATCGTGTGTGGGCGCCATCGGTTAAAAAAAAGGCAACTTGTTTTAAAATTAACTCATGGATTACTAACCGATAGGACAAAGGCGATTGTTAGTAGGCAAGACCATCGATTAAAAATCCACGCATGCTCAGAATCAAGTCGACGCATGCTTGGAAGCATTGAACATCGCTTTTTTAACTGATGGTGTGTAGGCACGACGGACCATCAGTCAGCTTCATCGGTTAACTGATGAAAACGGTCCATCGGTCCGTTCTCATCGGATGGACTGATCGTGTGTACATGGCATTAGTGGTTGACTCTGGGATTTAGTGTTTTTAGTGGTTCATTATTTAAAGCATACGTTTTTAGAGCTTCGGTTAAGGTTTGGGGTATTAAGACTATTGCAGTGGAAGAAGAGGTTAAAGGATAACTGAAAGAATAGGTTAAAGATTAATGTACTTTTAGTAGAAGATCTCTTAAGAGAACATGAGTTACATTAATACAGCGCTGTATTTATTAATACATAAATAAAGGGTCATTTATCATTGTAAGCCCATTGGATTTTACTTTGGTATCAGCCTTTCATAATAGACTCTATGACAGAGCTTAGACTGGGAGAGAAAAAAAGCAATAAAAGGAGCCAGCCAGTTGTGTTGAAGTACTTGTCAGTGTGCTACTTCTTATTTCACTGTTCAGTCACAGTTGGAGGAGGGACAAGACATGTAATTCCCTGTACACACGATTGGAGTTTCCGTCGGAATAAACTCCGGCGGGTTTTTCAGACGGAATTCCGTTTAAGCTGTCTTACATACACACTATCACACCAAATTCCGACCATCAAAAACGCGGTGAAGTACAACACGTACGACGAGCCGAGAAAAATGAAGTTCAATGCTTCCCAGCATACGTCGACTTGATTCTGAGCATGCGTGTTTTTTTCTCCGTCCGTACAGACGAACGGAATTTCCGATAGAATTTTTTACCGTTTGAAAAAAAGAGAACATGTTCTCTTTCTAACTCCGCCTGAATTTCCGATGGAAAAAGTCAGATCGGGCATACACACGGTCAAAATTCCATCTGACTTTTTCCATCGGAAATTCCGATCGTGTGTACGAGGCATTAGTGTTTCTAAACTGCAGCAGAGAAAAATCAGGTCTCTTTTCCTGTTAGACAGGTTGGTGCTGTGTAACAGTAAATTAACAATACTGATGGACAAATATAAATACATTTCCAGGTTAAACATCTCTGCTGAGAAAAGTCTAACCAATTTTTGCTAGTTTTTTTTCTTTAATTTTGTTATTGGAGCTCTTCTTTCAATGACTTAAAGCGGGAGTTCACCCATAAATGTTTTTTAACCTTAGATGGATGCTCATTTAGTCTAAGGGAATCGGCTAGTTGTTTTAAAATCCGAGCAGTACTCACCGTTGTAGAGGGCGATCTTCTCCGCCACTTCCGGGTATGGGTCTTCGGGACTGGGCGTTCCTTCTTGATTGACAGTCTTCCGACAGGCTTCCGAAAGGCTTCCAACTGTCGCATCCATCGCGTCACGAGTAGCCGAAAGAAGCCGAACGTCGGTGCGGCTCTATACTGCGCCTGCGCACCGACGTTCGGCTACTTTCGGAAAATCGTGACGCGATGGATTTGACCGTCGGAAGCCTGTCGGAAGACTGTCAATCAAGAAGGAACGCCCAGTCCCGAAGACCCATACCCGGAAGTGGCGGAGAAGATCGCCCTCTACAACGTTAAGTACTGCTCGGATTTTAAAACAACTAGCCGATTCCCCTAGACTAAATGAGCATCCATCTAAGGGTAAAAATAGCAATTTACCGGTGAACCTCCACTTTAAGCTTAAAGAGGTTGTAACCCTAAAAATAAATAAAACAGCGATCCTGTTCCCTTGTAGCAGGTTAAACAGCACAGTTCTTGTGCTGTCTAATCTGTCTTTCTATGCTGTAAAAAACCTGGTTAATCCTGCCTGTTTCTGTGTCCCCCTATGTAAACTGACCATGGTAATCATGGCTGCTTATCTATTGTACCGTGGTCAGTTTATCCTCCTGTCATCCTCCTGCTTACCTCTCTCCCCCTCCCTCCTTGACTGTCAGCTGTGTGTGAACGATCTCTTCTCTGCCTCTCCTCTTCCCTCCCCTCCTGCTGCTTTTAGCAGCTGGCAGTAAAATTAAAGAAGCATTACTGCCAGTCCCTCTGTTCTACCAAGCTATATACTACACAGTGTAAATGTATAGAATTATGCCTCTAAATAACTTATTTCAGATCCATTCTGTTCGTTCATATGACCTCTGGCCGCTCTCCTCCCCCCCGATCTCAGGGCTACAGCAGGAGGGATGAGAAGATAGCACAATGTTCGCGTGACCTCCTGGCTGACGTCAGAGGGGGATTTCAGCCCCTTCTGCTGTAGCCCTTAGATCAGGGGAGGAGAGCGGCCAGAGGTCACATGACATAACAGAAACAATCTGAAAAAGGGTATTTAGAGGAATAATTTTATACACTGTGTAGTATGGCTTGGTAAAACAGAGGGTCCGGCAGTAATCCTTCTTTGACTTTACAACCACGTTAAGGGTCTTCTTCCAATAACTTAAAGGGGTTGTAAAGGTACATTTTGTTTCCTAAATAGCTTCCTTTACCTTAGTGCAGTCCTCCTTCACTTACCTCATCCTTCGATTTTGCTTTTAAATGTCCTTATTTTATCTGAGAAATCCTCACTTCCTGTTCTTCTGTCTTTAACTCCACACAGTACTGCAAGGCTTTCTCCCTGGTGTGGAGTGTCGTGCTCGCCCCCTCCCTTGGACTACAGGAGAGTCAGGACGCCCACTAACACACAGCTCCTTTCTCTATCTGTAACGTAGAGAGTGTCCTGACTCTCATCTATTTCCTCATCTATTTCCCAAAGACAACATCTGAATATGACCGGAGTATGTGCACTCAAGTTCTTTGGTCGCTGAGGCCTGTTCTGAGTGCAACCTATCATATTAAACCACTGTATGGTCTTGGCCACTGTGCTGCAGCTCAGTTTCAGGGACTTGGCAATCTTCTTATAACCTAGGCCATCTTTATGTAGAGCCACAATTCTTTTTTTCAGATCCTCAAAGGGTTCTTTGCCATGAGGTGCCATGTTGAACTTCCAGTGACGAGTATGAGAGAGTGAGAGTAATTACACCAAATGTAATACACCTGCTCCCCATTCACACCTGAGACTTTGTAACCCTAACGAGTCATATGACACTGGGGAGGGAAAATTGCTAATTGGGCCCAATTTGGACATTTACGCTTAGGGGTGTACTCATTTTTATTGCAAGTGGTTTAGACATTAATGGCTGTGTGTTGAGTTATTTTGAGGGGACAGCAAATTTACACTGTTATACAAGCTGTACACTCACTACTTTACATTGTAGCAAATTGTAATTTTTCCAGTATTGTCACAGGATATAATAAAATATTTACAAGAATGTGAGGGGTGTACTCACTTTTGTGAGATACTGTATATTCAGTAAGGGGTAGAGCGAGGCAGTACAGTGCAGTAATAACTATTGCCATGTGGAGTCGGTTGTTAAAATGGTCTCATTCGCGTTTGTTGGACAGGTCCACGTGGTGTTGAAATAAACAGTAAGAAGCACAGGTGAAGAAGGTAATAGCAGTTAGGCCTCGTACACACGACCGAACATGTCCGCTGAAACTGGTCCGCAGACCAGTTTTCGCGGACATGTCCGACCGTGTGTAGGGCCTAGCGGACAGTTTTCCGGCCGAGCGGACAGGTTTCCAGCGGACAAAAGTTTCTTAGCATGCTAAGAAACTTGTCCGTGGGAAAGCTGTCCGTCGGACATGTCCGATGGTTAGTATGACTCATCGGACATGTCCGCTGGTTATGACGTATAACCAGCGGCCCGAAATCCCGCGCATGCGTCGAATTGATTCGACGCATGCGTGGAAGCATTGAACTTCCGTGTCAGAGAACGTCGGTGTTGTATACGTCACCGCGTTCTCTGTCCGCTGGGATTTTGGTCTGATGGTGTGTACACACATCAGACCAAAACCTCCCAGCAGACATGTCTGATGAAAACGGTCCGCAGACCGTTTTCATCGGACATGTCTGGTCGTGTGTACAAGGACTAAGTGGATGAGGGTTTCCTAATCCAAGCCCAAAGGAAGCTGGTTTGACTGTGTGTTCGTGCGTGAGTTTGACAGAGCAGTGCTGTTATTCCTGGGATGTAGAATCAGACAGGACTATGGAGAGGCATTTTATCTAGTATGCCAGCAACTCCTCTGCTCAAGGTGGCAAGAAGTTTATAGAAGATGTGACCCAGGAGCTAGTAGAGCCAGAGCAAGGAGAAGGGGAACTTTCTTGGGAGGAGGCAGATGATGATGATAAGGAGGAAGCAGCGGATTCTCCAAACCAAACTTCATCTCAAAGACAGGGCACCAGTGAAAAGTGGACAATCTTTGGCTCTACTTTCTGGTGTTTAACAGACATGATGGGGGGGGGTATTGTTGACCTTCCTTAGGAAGCAGCTTGAGACCCAGGGGAAATGTGTACCGTCATGCTTAGGGGCTTTGTGGTTTATCACTAACCAATGTGGATGTAGTGGATGTAGCTTTCTGAGTATTAGTGTGTGTGTGTGAGGAAGGGAGATCATATGCCTGCTATCCTTCCACACTGTGTGCTCTTTGTACTATCTTGCATTGTGTATCAGCTCAGGCGTGTTCGCAACCCGCACGTGCAGAGCCCACCAGGAAGTTGGCACTGCACAGCGCTAATCACAGGCAGTGAGACATTTCTCGATCTCTGCAGCCTCAGATCGGGAAAATGTCTCACTCACTGCCTGCGTGATTTCCTGGCGGGCTCTGCACATGCGGGTTGCGAACAAGCCTGAGCTCATCCTTAGTGTGACTTTTGCTTTAGGCTAACCTTATTACAGGGGAAATTACAGTTTGTTAGATACATCATTGCTTATATAAATATTGTAGGCAATGATCAGCCAGATAAGTAATTTTTTATGCTGATGTACTTAATGTCTAGTCACCCTCAAGTGAATCTGTCACTGCGGTAAATATGCTTTGCCATAACCCAGTTCCCACAATGCAAATCACGTACCTTTCTACAAGCTGTTGAGGCACATGGTTTGTATTGTGCTGAGGGGTACCATGTACCACCAAAGACCTTACTGTATGTGAAATTTTCTACAGGGAAAGATGGGACAGGTAAAACGCAGCTCCAGAGTTGGACTGAGCACTGTCATTTTGGTGATCAGTATGCACATTTATCTGTGTGATGGCACATAAAAGATATGATAAGCAGATCAAGGAAGTGCCAGTGGCAATGGATTAGGCTTTAAACCTAAAGGGGCACTCTCGGCACCTGGCTGGCAAAAGGTAATTAACCAAGGACCTGCCAGATTTCACAGTAAGCCCCCCATTTATAGAAGTGTGAGGCACACCATGATGCAGAAGGCTTTTCAGAGAGCATAGCCAATCACTTACTTCTTTTTTTTTTTAACATTCAACAAGGTGTTTATTGAGAAGAAAATGCAAACATGGTCAACAATTGGATTAACATACAGAGGTTACAGTATTGACATGTAGAGTAGATATAGCATAACGAACATTTACAGCAAATCGCTTACATATGGTCATAGACAGGTAGTCCTCGAAATAAAGTAAAGGTAAAAAACAGCGAGTATAACATAGTTATCTATTGAGAGGTCTGTGCTTTTATCCACAGGTCTCTGAGTCTCGCAACCAGCGGTCGCCAATCTCTTAGGCCCCGTACACACGTCCGAGAAACTCGACGGGCAAAACACATCGTTTTGCTCGTCGAGTTCCTTGTGAAGCTGCCGAGGATCTCGGCGAGCCAAGTTTCCTCATTGACTAACGAAGAAATAGAGAACATGTTCTCTATTTGGCCCGACGAGATCCTCGTCGGTTTCCTCGGCCGAAAGTGTACAGGCGACCGGTTTCCTCGGCAGAATACGGCTCCGATCGAGTTTCTGGCTGAATTCTGCCGAGAAACTCAGTCGTGTGTACGGGGCCTTACTTCTAGCCATGTGGGCTGTAAGAGTGTCAGGCTCTACAGACGTAGATTAAAGTGTTACTAAACCCAGGATCCTGCATTCACTATATCTGGTCTCCTACAGTACACAGAACATGGAAATGCAATTATTTTACTAAATGTAAACTGCTAAATACCTTATAAAACATATTACTGCTATGAGATCTGGAAAGGGAGCAACCGTTCCAGATGGATAATGCTTGGTAATTAGCCTCCTCTCAGAAACCACGGGTACTGACAATGCGCAGAGCAGGAAACAAAAAGATGTATATGGACAGCCGCACTCCAAAAAACATTTTAGTTCACTTTATTGGTAAAATAGATTAAAAGCACTACAAGTCACAGCAAAAATAGGACACCCACTGACATGTTTCGCACTAATGCTTAGTGCTTTGACAAAGGTTACTTTGACTAAGCAGCTCGTTTTGCACAGAGTGTCCCCGAACTGCCTCCTCTGAGGTCCCTCGGCGGCTGTCTCGGCTTTTCCAGGCAAGCACTCCACACCTTAATGCGAGTGAGCTCACATGGTGTGGAGTCCTTGCGTGCGCGCTCCCGTGAAACAGCCAGCGACTATTGCCGCTCACTGTATCACCTGACCCCGTCCCCCGGCGTGCCGCGTCATTGGATGTAATTGACAGCAGCGCAAGCCTGTGGCTGCGCTGCTTTCAATCCATCCACTCTACCCAATCAATGGCCAGGGAGAGTGACGAGGAAAATGACGTGGATGAGCACGGGACTTTCGAGGGCTCAGGTAAGTATAATGGGGCTCGGGGGGAGGGGCGGTATTGTCAGAAGTTCTTTCATAGGATGCATTAAGGTGAACATTTTTTTTACCTTTACAACCCCTTTAAAGCAAAACTACACTGCATCTGAGCATCACAAAACAAAAACATTATTTTATTCATTCTTAATTTTCAACGCAAACCCTCCAATCCATCAATGTCTCCATGCTTTACTTTGCTGAGAAATCACTTTAAAAAACACCCCCTAACATTTCTAGCCCAATTACCATCTTGAGTAAGGGCAAATGATTCATGTAGCATTTACATCCTGGAATCCATCTACCCTTAGCTCAGACATGCAGGTAGGAGGGTGTGCTTAGCTAAGAAAACCCCTCCTCCTCTCCTGCAGACTCCTGGGATGTATGACATCATTTGCCTAGGCATAGAAACCAGGAAGTAACTGAAGAAATGTAAAATAAAAAAGGTTAAAACAATTAAATGGAACATACCTTATTATATTATAATTAGGGCTGTGCAAATTAACTTTTAATTAATCGATTAATCTTTAATTTTTTTTGATCGATCAAAATCTTTTTGATCGATTACAATTCTTTTGATTGGTACTCGCCTCTCCGCCGGCTTCTGGGCCTTCAGAGAGTTCTGTCGGAGATCCAGTAACGTCACGGACACCGGCGGGGCTTGCCTTGTCCATCTGAAGGGCTCCTTTGCTGTGCCTTCATATCTGCATGCCGGCGGGACCTTACTATCTGCCACACGCAAGGGCTGTTACACTTCCTTCTATCACTTCCCTCTATCAACCTGGGATTCTACAGCCATCCACTGGGAGTTGTGATAGTTCCCTTCATGGGACATCTACATGCCGATGGACTGATGTTAACCTCTCCTCATCTGGATTCAGAAGTGGCATCTTTGTACACATTTTTATACCAGTATCATACTTAGCTACATGTTATTATGACTGCTTTTGGTACCGTTTGGTATTAATCGCACTAATTTTACAGTTTATGTAGCTACATCGATTTTATCTTCAGTGCAATATTTATTTGGTTACCTACTTGAGGACTATAAAAGTTTAATGCTATTTCCATCGAGCGCTGCCTTTGTGTGTTTTTTGTATCCTGCTATCCATTTTTCCAGTGGTTGGTAGCTGCACTGGGAATCAGCCTGCAAGGAGATCAGCTAAAAGTAGTTGAATCCGTATGCGCGTTATAATTAATCGAAATTAGTAAATTAATCGATTAAAAAAAAAAACGATTAATCGAACAGAAAAAATTTGATCAGTAACAGCCCTAATTATAATATATCTATTTACTAATGCTAGCAGCATAAGGATTACAAATAATCAATGTTGATTGAAAGAGATTGAAGTCCCGCTTTAGGTATTCTTAATGTTTATTAATACGTTATATTTCCCTCTTAGATGATCACATAAAATGTGAAAATGTTATACTAACAAAATGACAAGTAATACAAGTTTCAAATAAGCAATCTAAACTTTACATGATTTAACCTCCCCTTTATGCATTTGTGCCCAAGCATATGTACCATACAAGAAGAACTCAAATAATGACCTTACCTTACTTCTAGGTCGTTTAATCCACAAGAAACCCTCATAATATAAAGGTAGTGATGTGAGCCTAGATCTTTGCTGATATATCCTCCGAGGCGCTGGTTCGAGTGTCGCCATATTCACTTTATTTTGTTTAATCCACGTATGGCTTTAGCTTTTATCCCTCTTTGTGAATACAAGTACAATACGCTGTCTGTAGAAGGAAGTCAGGATGTAAAAAAAAGTTGTGCAGATTGTTTGTGCTGTTGTCCAGCCCAACCCATCTCTGCAGGTGGGAGGAGAGAAAGGTGTACGATTAAAGGACAGTTCTATGTCCAAATTCCATTAATCATTAGAAGAATGCAGATTTTGCTGCTTTTAGAAATAGGACACTTCCAGAAAGAAGTAACCATAGCCTCATAGAGATACATAAAAAAATTATTATAATTATATTTACACACTCACACAAGGGAGAGCAGCATTGTTAAGCCTAATAATAGTCACTTGTGTGCTGTACAATTAGGTGATCTCCAGACCTTCCCTGCTCATACATAACTCCAACACAGTGAGCTGCAAACTCAGATGTGTTGCAATGTGGTAAAATTGCTGTACATGATCAACATGTACATATTAACCGCTTAAGACCCGGACCATTATGCAGCTAAAGGACCAGGCCCCTAATTGCGATTCGGCACTGCGTCGCTTTAACTGACAATTGCGCGGTCATGCAATGTGGCTTCCAAACAAAATTGGCGTCCTTTTTTCCCCACAAATAGAGTTTTCTTTTGGTGGTATTTGATCACCTCTGCGGTTTTTATTTTTTGCGCTATAAACAAAAATAGAGCGACAATTTTGAAAAAAAAATCAGTATTTTTTACTTTTTGCTGTAATATATATCCCCAAAAATATATATATAAAAAAAAGTTTTTTCCTCCGTTTAGGCCGATACGTATTCTTCTACTTATTTTTGGTAAAAAATCGCAATAAGCGTTTATTGATTGGTTTGCACAAAAGTTATAACGTTTACAAAATAGGGGATAGTTTTATGGCATTTTTATTAATATTTTTTTTTACTAGTAATGGCGGCGATCAGTGTTTTTTTTTTGTGACTGCGACATTATGGCGGACACATCGGACAACACATCGGACACTTTTGACACATTTTTGGGACCTATAAAAATGCACTGATTACTGTGAAAACGACAATGGCAGTGAAGGGGTTAACCACTAGGGGGGGCGCTAAGGGGTTAAAGCGGTAGTTCACCCTCCTTAAGAACATTGCAGCATAAAATCCGGCATAGTAGCGCGAGCTACACTATGCCGGTCTTAATTTTTTTATCCCGGTACTCACGGTTATATCGTGCATTGACGATTCCGTCTGCCGCGGGGAATGGGCGTTCCTAGCAAGAGGGAGGGTGATTGACGGCCGGCTCTGGCACGTCACGCTCCCCGAAGACAGCCGGAGTAGGTCTCGGCTCTTCACGGCGCCTGCGCACAGGCTATGCGCAGGCGCCGTGAAGAGCCAAGCCTATTTCGGCTATTTCCGGAGAAGCGTGACGTGCCACGGCCGGCCGTCAATCACCTTCCCTGTCCATAGGAACGCCCATTCCCCGGAATCTTCTATGTAGGATATAACGGTGAGTACGGGGAAAAAAAAATTAAGACCGGCATAGTGTAGCTCCCGCTAGAGGGAAATTTTTTTTTTTTTTTTTTATATAGGGTGAACCCCCGTTTTAAGTGTGCCCTAAGGGAGTGATTCTTACTGTAGGGTTGCATGGCTTTAGGTGTGAGGTCACTGATCGTCGTTCCCTATAACAGGGAACAGACGATTAGTGACATTGGCACAGAGAAGAACGGGCAAGGTGTGTTTAAACTCACCTCTCCCCGTTCTTCAGCTCCTGTGATCCGCGGGTCTCACGAGCGAGGTCATGGAGCTTCGCAACCCACTAGCATATACAAGACAACACCTTTCAAACATGCAGCAAAACCACAGTATAGCAAATGTTAACCACTTAAGGACCGCCTAATGCCGATATACGTCGGCAGAATGGCACGGCTGGGCACAGGCACGTACCTGTACGTCGCCTTTAAGAGCCCAGCCGTGCCATTCTGCCGACGTATATCGGCATTAGGCGGTCCCTAAGTGGTTAACATTTGCTATACTGTGGTTTTGCTGCATGTTTGAAAGGTGTTGTCTTGTATATGCTAGTTTTATAAAATGTGTTCTAGTAGTTTCAATGAATAACATATGATATATACAGTATCTCATAAAAGTGAGTACACTCCTCACATTTTTGTAAATATTTTATTATATCTTTTCATGTGACAACAATGAAGAAATTACACTTTTCTACAATTTAACGTAGTGAGTGTACAGGTTGTATATCAGTGTAAATCTGCTTTTCCCATCAAAATAGCCATTAATGTCTAAACCGCTGGCAACAAAAGTGAGTACACCCCTAAGTGAAAATTGGGCCCAAAGTGTCAATATTGTGTGTGGCCACCATAATTTTCCAGCACTGCCTTAAACCTCTTGGGCATGGAGTTCACCAGAGCTTCACAGGTTGCCCCTGGAATCTTCTTCCACTCCTCCATGATGACATCACGGAGCTATTGGATGTTAGAGACCTTGCGCTCCTCCACTTTTCAACGTTTGAAGATCCCCCACAGATGCTCAATAGGGTTTAGATCTGGAAACATGCTTGGCCAGTCCATCGCCTTTACCCTCAGCTTCTTTAGCAAGACAGTGGTTGTCTTGGAGGTGTGTTTGGGGTCGTTACCATCTTGGAATACTGCCCTGCGGCCCAGTCTCTGAAGGGAGGGGATCATGCTCTGCTTCAGTAAGTTTCAGTACATGTTAGCATTCATGGTTCCCTCAATGAACTGTAGCTCTCCAGTGCCGGCAGCACTCACTTCACCTGGTTGCCGCCACACACGCTTGACACCATCTGAACCAAATAAGTGTCTCTTGGTCTCATCAGACCACAGGACATGGTTCCAGTAATCCATGTCCTCAGTCTGCTTGTCTTCAGTAAACTGTTTCTTGTGCATCACCTTTAGAAGAGGCTTTCTTCTGGGACATCAGCCATGCAGACTAATTTGATGCAGTGTGTGGCATATGGTCTAAGCACTGACAGGCTGACCCCCCCACCCCTTCAACTTCTGCAGCATTGCTGTCAGCACTCATATGTCTATTTCCCAAAGACAACCTCTGGATATGACACTAAGCATGTGCACTCAACTTCTTTGGTCGACCATGGCGAGGCTTGTTCTGAGTGGAACCTGTCCTGTTAAACCGCTGTATGATCGTGGCCACCATGCTGCAGATCTGTTTCACGGTCTTGGCAATCTTCTTATAGCCTAGGCCATCTTTATGTGAGCCACAATTCTTTTTTTCAGATCCTCAGATAATTCTTTGCCATGAGGTGCCATGTTGAACTTCCAGTGACCAGTATGAGAGAGTGAGAGCGATAACATCAAATTTAACATACCTGCTCCCCATTCTCACCTGAGACCTTGTAACACTAACGAGTCACATGACACCGGGGTGGGTACATGGCTAATTGGGCCCAATTTGGACATTTTCACTTAGTGGTGTACTCACTTTTGTTGCCAGTGGTTTAGACATTAATGGCTGTGTGTTAAGTTATTTTGACAGGACAGCACATTTACACCGTTATACAAGCTGTACACTCACTACTTTACATTGTAGCAAAGTGTCATTTCTTCAGTGTTGTCACATGAAAAGATATAATAAATAATTTACAAAAATATGAGGGGTTAGCTTTCCACACCTGGAAAGCTAACCTTGTCAAATTAGGCCCGGATTTTTCTTGCAAAGAACATTCAGAAATGCAATGAGCACAGATCTTTCCTTTCCTGTTAAAACTAATACAGGGCATTCAACAAATGTGCTGCCTAATATTTACTGTATTGCATAGTTTGAAACAGACTTAGTGCACTTGTACGGTGTTACTAATGTTTGTATTGTTGTTGGCTGAAGTTCTTTATTTTCATTGGCAGTGTTAATAGTATGGGGGAATTGTCCGGGTAAAAAAAAAAAAAAAGATTCAAAGTGGTAACACTGGTTTGCACAGTTGTCTAGTAATGTTGTACTGAAACCTGTTCATAGTAGTTACACCAAAAATGTACATGTCTCTGGGTGAAAGTTAATTTCTAGCATTACAAATTATGAATACTTCCTCTTCAAACATGTTTAGTGCAACCTTTAATTCTCCTTTTAAAAATTAGAGATTGTAAGATGGGAAGTGAGATGAGAAAAGTATTTGTAATATGCCTTTTATGTTTATTTTAACACACTTTATTCATGCTTATGTAGATATGGCTTTCCATTTTATGAATGAATCAGAAAAAATATTTACAGTATATGTGTGTGGTTCGATTGTACAGTAAGACCCTGGTTTGCGAGCATAATTAGTTCCAGAAACATGCTTGTAATCCAAAGCACTTGTATATCAAAGCATTTTTTTACAGGGTATAAAAGAGAAGAGAGGCACCTCTAAGTGTAGCAATAAGTTGCTAAATGTTGTACCTTCATTAAATGTAACCATATTGCTACACTTAGAGGCTCCTCTCTTCTCTTTTATACTCAGTTGTGACATGACGCTACTCTTATATCAAGACATCGCTTGTATATCAAGGCAAACTTTATTAAAACATTTTGCTTGTCTTGCAAAACGCTCTCAAACCAAGTTACTCTCAAACTAAGGTTTTACTCTAGTTTCAAAGAGACAAGGCATACTCCTGATTGATTTCTCTGCAAAAGAAAACTACAAAGCAGCGCTCTAAGGGTTAAATCCAGAAAGTCCATGTGAAAAACATGCGTTGAAAAAAAACTAGTTTATTGCACTGTAGGCTGAATGAACAAAAACTGCAGAAAACTGTAATGCCGCGTATACACGGTCGTTTTTTGTGATGAAAAAAAACAACATTTTTGAAAACGTCATTTAAAGTGATCGTGTGTGGGGAAAACGTTGTTTTATGTCTTCTGAAAAACGAGCAAAAAAAAATTCGAGCATACTTCAATTTTTTATGTCGTTTTTCAAAAGGTCGTTTTTTGTGCCATAAATAATCACTGTGTGTAGTTAAAACAACATTTAAAACAACGTTTTTAAACCCGCGCATGTTCAAAAGCAACATAAACTGTACAAATGGTGTGAGTAATACCAAACGGCAGCAAAAGCAGTCATAAAAACATGTAGCTAAGTATGATACTGGTATAAAAATGGGTACAACGATGCCACTGCTGAATCCAGATGCGGAGAGGTTAACATCAGTCCATCGGCATGTAGATGTCCCGTGAAGGGAACTATCACAACTCCCAGTGGATGGCTGTAGAATCCCAGATTGATAGAGGGAAGTGATAGAGGGAAGTGTAACAGCCCTTGCGTGTGGCAGATAGTAAGGTCCCGCCGGCATGCAGACAGGCCCGGATTTACTCCCTTTGCCGCCCCAAGGCCGGGTCCTTCAATGCCGCCCCCGCCTGCACAGTACAGGGAGGACATGCTGCCGAGAACCATCTCACCTCCTCTTCCCTCTGTTTTCTCTCCTCTCACCATCCGTGACATGACAGGGGGGGAACTCCCGAAATGAAAGCGAAAGTGTCCTCTCCTCTCAGCTGCAGTGCCGCCCCTGCACCCTTGTTGGCCTTGTCTGGAATCCGGCCCTGCATGCAGATATAAAGGCACAGCAAAGGAGCCCTTCAAAGGAGCCCAGGAAGAGGAAAGACCTTGGGCTTACCCAGTGACGTAGCAGAGGGTACGTCAGAGGGGGCGGGGTCAAGTGACGGGTGGCCCTGCCTCCTCTATATAAGTAATGTCACAGCTGCAGCGCGTCATTCGCTGGGCTGTGTCCAGTGGTGAGAGGAGGTCGGGGATGCTGCTGCGCTGGATGGATGGATCTTCTCATCGCTGGAGCGGAGATCACCCGCAGCCGTTGCAGGATCAGGACAACGTTGGAGCAGGAAGCCGGGAACGAGTGGATTATCACCGCTGGAGTTTTTTACTTTTTTTTTTATTAATAAAGGACTTTATTCTACGGCGTCAGTTGTTTTTTTTTTTACAAGACTTTACACTTCCTTCGTGAAATGGTAGGGGTACAGTGTCAGGATCAGGGGGTCCCCTTTGTTAAAGGGGTCTTCCAGATTCTGATAAACCTCCCGCCCGCATACCCCCACAACCACCGGGCAAGGGTTGTGGGGATGAGACCCTTGTCCCCATCAACATGGGGACATCCTCCCCATGTTGAGGGCATGTGGCCTGGTGCGGTTCAGGAGAGGGGGGGGACCGCACTCTGTCCCCCCCTCTTTTCTGCGGCCGGCCAGGTCAACGTGCTCGGATAACGGGTATGATTATGGATATTTAGGGGGAACCGCACGTCATTTTTGTTTTAAATTGACGGCGGGGTTCCCCTTAATATCCATACCAGACCTGAAAGGTCTGGTTATGGATATTTAGGGGGAACCGCACGTCATTTTTTTTTTTAAATTGACGGCGGGGTTCCCCTTAATATCCATACCAGACCTAAAGGCCGGCCAGGTCAACGTGCTCGGATAACGGGTATGATTATGGATATTTAGGGGGAACCGCACGTCATTTTTGTTTTAAATTGACGGCGGGGTTCCCCTTAATATCCATACCAGACCTGAAAGGTCTGGTTATGGATATTTAGGGGGAACCGCACGTCATTTTTTTTTTAAATTGACGGCGGGGTTCCCCTTAATATCCATACCAGACCTAAAGGGTCTGGTTATTGAATTTGCGGGGACCTCCGCGCATTTTTTTTTTCCCGGACCCAAACTTTTTTCAATTATTCGGGTTCGGGAAAAACCCAAAGTCCGTACCGAACCCGAACTTTACAGTTCGGGTTCGCTCAACCCTAGCTATAATCAAAGAAAGACGGAAAATATTTTTAACTTTTTGCTGTAAAGAATACAAAAAAAAAAAAAAAATTCTTCCTCAGTTTAGGCCGATATGTATTCTTCTACATATTTTTGGTAAAAAAAATCGCAATAAGCATATATTGATTAGTTTGCGCAAAAGTTATAGCGTCTACAAAATAGGGGATAGTTTTATGGCAATTTTATTATTATTATTTTACTAGTAATGTCGGTGATCAGTGATATTTTTTAGCGGGACTGCAACACTTTTTTGGGACCACTGACATTTATACTAGGGATCGTCCAATATAATTTTTTAGGTGCTGATACAATACCGATACTTTGGCCACCTCTCCAGCCCATAGCCAATATTTTTTGCCGATATTTTGTACATTTAATATTTTTTTTTACACTATCATTTTACATTTTTTTGTTTTTTATGTCTGTTATTGCTGTCAGAAGGAATGTAAATATCCCTTGTGGCAGTAATAGCCAGTGACAGGTACTCTTTATGGATAGATCAGGGTCTGTAAGACCCCAAACCCCTTCTCTGCACTTCAAAGTATTCAAACATCAAGATCTGCATTTTTGAATACTTTATTTTTAAAACTGGCGCCTTTAAGATGCCAGTAATCCAAGAAGTGATGTCATGTCATGAGATCGCTTTCAGATTACTAGATCCGAGACCTGGATGAAGCATCGGCTTTGTTCGGGTCTTCGGTCAGCTGGCAGAAGTGCCCTAGTCACTGACTTTAAAGTGAGCGCCTTTTTATTGGGTAACTATGCTAATGTGAGTTTCACCTTTCAGCTGAATAGAGTATATAAGAAGTATTTCCTTCGGTAAAGTTGTGCTTATCATGTAACCTAAGTACTTTCTACTCTGTTGTTAAAGAAACAGCACCATCTAGAGGTAACTCAGTATTGCTGCTTTTAAGAATGTCAATACCTTACACCACAGGTGTCAAACACAAGGGCCACGGGCCGAATCCGGCCCTCCAGGCCATTTCATGTGGCCCTCGCACCTCTCCTGCAGCTGCAGGAGAGCTCCAGCCCTCCTCTGGTCCTACTCCAGACCCTGTACTTTCTGTTTTCAAGCAATGCATCCATCTTCTTCCCAGCAGCAGCATGAGGAAAGGGGGGTGGACTGTGATGTAAGGGAAAGTGGGGGACTCAAGTTCTGATGGTGGGGTGGCTCTTGAAATCTAATGTAAGGTGAGGGGATGCTCTGGACATCTAATCTTACAGATACACCAGGGCCTTTTGAGGGCAATCATAATGCTGATGCGGCCCACAATGAAATTCAGTTTGACATCCCTGCCTTACACACATCTCATTCACTGAAGAGTGACCTAAAGTGATCCTGGGCAAGATTTAAAGTGAGCTGAAATTAACTTCAGATATCCAGTAATGAAAATAACTTTTTATTATTATCCCCCTGTTGATGTGAAAAAATCATTAATTAATTTAACTCATCCGGTACAGTTTACTACACTTCAAACTTTAGCAAATTGGCCCTACAGCATATCCATGTTCACATTCATGGACAAAAACAGGATACGATTAGATAAAAGGGATAATACATTACTTCTAATTTCATTGTTTCATACATACTAGGGGCAGTACAACTGGGGGAATCCGTAGTGGAGAAGGATCTGGGAGTTTTGGTAGATCAATGCGTAAATAGTTAAAGCGGAGTTCCACCTAAAAATGGAACTTCCGCTTAACCCACTCCTCCCCCCCTTACATGCCACGTTTGGCATGTAATTTTTTTGGGGGGGGGAGTGGGGGCTTCAGGAGAAGGGGACTTCCTGTCCCACTTCCTCCTTCCGCCGAGGGGCTGGAAAGGCGATTAGCTTAATCGCCTTTTCACAGCCCCTCCCTGTAGGCGAGCGCCTGTCCAATCGGACGGCGCCGCACCGCTCGCGCATGCGCAGTGCCGCTCGCGCATGCGCAGTGGGTGCCCGGCCGTGAAGCCGAAAGCTGTCACTGCTGGGTGCCCACACTAAGAATGAAGACGCCGGCCGGCGAGGGGGGGGCGCGTCGCTGGAGCCGTGGAGCAGGTAAGTGTCTGTTTATTAAAAGCCAGCAGCTACACTTTTTGTAGCTTCTGATTTTTAATAAACTTAAAAAAAAGGTGGAACACCCCTTTAAGTGAAGCAGCGCTATAAATTATAACCAATGCAAAACAAAATAAAGTGCTAAATCCAATATATAAATAAAGTGCAAATGCAGTAAACAAATTGTGTCAATGTGCAAAAGTGCAATCATATATCATAAAAAACACAGGATTTGTTTACTGCATTTGCACTTTATTTATATACTTGGATTTAGCGCTTTATATTGTTTTGCATTGGTTATAGTTAATAGCGCTGCTTCACTTTACTATTTACATATCTATTGGTGCTGGTGACACTTCAGATGTTCAGCAGCTATTTACAATTTGATTTACACTAATTTAATTGTTAACATTTCTAGTAGCGCATAAGCACTTTACCCATTTTTGCAGTTCAGTTTTGGGCACCAGTTCTCAAAAAGGATATCGGGGAACTGAAGAAATTGCAACCAAAATGATAAGAGGCATGGAGGAGCTCAGCTATGAGGAAAAATTAGAGGAACTGAATTTATTATCTTTTGAGAATAGGAAATTAAAGGGGGGGGGGGGGGGGGTGATATGATCAACATGTATAAATACATCAGTGGTCTATGGTGTACTTGGTGTTGAGTTATTCATTTTAAGGTCATCACAGAGGACAAGGGGCACTTTAAATCTTGAGGAAAAGAGATTTAATATGATTGTAAAGTCTCTTTTAAAAAACAAATAACAAACATGTCAGACTTGCCTCCTCTGTGCAGTTGGTTTTGCACAGAGCAGCCCAGATCCTCCTCTTCTCGGGTCCCTCTTTGCTGCTCTGGGCCCCTCCCTCCTATCGAGTGCCCCCACAGTCAGCAGCTTCCTGAAATATTATGAAACGTACGTCAAGACAAGCCTTAGTCACGTCACTTCCGGTCACTTTGGTCTGTGTGCGTAGGAAGGTGGAACGCACACCAGCTATGGGTGAGAGCTACGGGCATCATTCGGCCATCAGACACGCATGCAGCCTCAGTTCCAGGATAAGGCACTTTTTATGTAAGCAAGCCACTTTGGCCTTTTAGCTTATATATTTTTTTATAATAAATGGGATTTCACTATTTCTCTTCCATTCATGGACGGACACAGCAGCATCTTACCTTAGGGTATTATCCTCCTTTCTAGGAGATTGACTAGGCAGAAAAACAGCATGTTAAGTGTCAAACACTCCACACAGTACAGTACCTCTCTGCTCTGCAGCCCCAGTTTTTTTCTGCCTAGCAAAGGAGATGACATGGCTCCTTTGGGCCCATGTGCTCTGGGGATTTTTTTTGCAATTTTCTTGCTTTTCTTTTTGTTTTCCTGCATTTTTGGATCCTGAGATCTACAATTAACTGGGTGACAGGCTGGATCCTCGATCCTTGTAATCCCCCCTACACACGGAGCTTGGCTGCAGCGGTGGAAGTCGCTCACATCCTCCGGTGGGCCGAAAAGAACATTCAGGCTCTTTCGGCCGTTTACATTCCGGGGCGTACAGAACTGGCAGGCGGACTACCTAAGTCGTAAAAACGATAGACCAAGGAGAATGGCCGCTACACCCAGATGTGTTTCAGAGTCTCTGTCTGAAATGGGGCACTCCAGACGTGGATCTTCTGGCATCCCGACTCAATCGGATGGTGTCACGGTTCGTGGCCAGGTCAAGAGACCCATGGGCGGACGCGTCAGTGGCACCGTGGGGTCACTATCGCCTAATCTACGCCTTTGCTCCTCTGAAGCTTCTTCCTCGTCTGCTACGCAGAGTGGAAGCCGAGGGGATACCAACAATCCTAATTGCTCCGGATTGGCCTCGCCGCCCCTAGTACGCAGATCTGGTGCGTCTGGTGGCAGATGCTCCGTGGCGTCTGCCACTGCGAGAGGATCTTCTGTCGCAGGGTCCGATCTTTCATCCTGCTTTACAGTCGTTGGCTTTAACGGCGTGGCTATTGAGAGTCAGGTGCTGAGGGACCGGGGTCTGTCGGATTCGGTAATCTCTACCATGCTGCGGGCGCGGAAGTCCACTTCCCGGAAGATTTACCATTGTATGTGGAAGGCTTACATCTCTATGTGTGAGGAGATGAATTGGCTCCCCCATGCGTACGTGATGTCCCGGATTCTGCTGTTCTTACAGCGTGGAGTGGATCAAGCTCTCGCCTTAAGTACGATTAAGGGTCAGATTTTGGCCTTGGCTGTTTTCTTTCAGCGACCCTTGGCGGCGCACTCTCTGGTGCGTACGTTTGTGCAGGGGGTTTGGCATGTGGCCCCTCCTGTGCGTCCTCCACTGCCTCCGTGGGACTTGAATTTAGTCCTCTCGGTGCTTCAAAAGCCTCCGTTTGAGGGCATTAGGGAGATCCCTTTATTGACTCTTTCCCAGAAGGTGGTTTTTCTGGTGGCGATTACATCGGTCAGACTTGTCTTGCAAGGCTCCCTATTTGGTCATCCACAGGGATAAGGTGGTGCTGCGGCCGCAGCCGTCGTTCCTTCCTAAGGTTGTTTCGGCCTTTCACATTAATGAGGACATTGTTCTCCCATCCTTGTGTCCTCGGCCGGCGAACCCAAAAGAGGCTACGTTGCATTCCTTGGACGTGGTTCGAGCCCTACGGGTGTACCTATCTGCTACGGCTCCGTTTCGGAGGTCGGATTCACTGTTTGTGTCGGTGAAGGGTCTGTCGGTTTCGTCGGCCACCATTTCTAGGTGGATCAGGCAGGTTGTGCTTCAGGCCTATGCCCTAAAGGGGCAGGCGCCCCCCTTCCCGGTTACAGTGCATTCGACCAGGGCAATTGGTGCCTCTTGGACTTTCCGCCATCAGGCGTCTGTTTTACAGGTGTGTGTAAGGCAGCGACCTGGTCGTCAGTCCACACCTTCTCAAAGTTTTACAAGGTGGATGTGAGTGCATCTTCCGATGCCTCCTTTGGCCGCAAGGTTTTGCAGGTGGCTGTTTAAGGTTGAAGTTCCTCCATTGAGGAGCTCTGTTTTGTTTGGGGTGAAGTTGGTTTGCTGTATTTTTCCTACCCCTCGATTTTTTGACACTTGGGGACATCCCTAAGGTCAGATGCTTCTGTATCTGTCCATGAACGAAAGAGAAAATAGGATTTTTGTACTCACTGTAAAATCCATTTCTCTGAGTTCATGGACGGACACAGCACCCACCCCTCCTTTGTTTGTACTGCTTGTTACGAACTGGGGCTGCAGAGCAGAGAGTGGGGGATGTACCCGGGGGACCGCTCCCTGGGAGGTACTGTACTGTGCGGAGTGTTTAACACTTAACATGCTGTTTTTCTGCCTAGTCAATCTTCTAGAAAGGAGGATAATACCCCAAGGTCAGATGCTGCTGTGTCCATCCATGAACTCAGAGAAATTGATTTTACGGTAAGTACAAAAATCCTATTTTTTGGTTCCTCTGTAATTTTTCGCTTTATATCTCGTCCGTGATCCCTGCGGGAAGAGGTGTTTTCTTGTCTATGTAGCAGTCATCATTGGTAGCAGACAATTGCCTTGCAACAGACCTACTTTTTAATAAAATAAATAAATTTTCTTGTCGGAAATTCTGACTGTGTGTACATTAAAGGATATTTAAAGTGTAAACCCCCCACCCCCCCCCAAAAAAAACCTGCAAGACAGGCATAATGAGCTAGTATGCATAGCATGCCGGTAACGGCACGCTACCTTAAGCAACGGTACGAACGTGCCATTGCTTCAGTGTGCATGTGCCGATGACATCGGCACATGCTGATACAGGAGATATCTCCTAAACTGTGCAGGTTTAGGAGATATTCAGGGTAGCTACAGGTAAGCCTTAGTATAGGCTTACCTGTAGCAAAAAGTGGTCTGTAAGGCCGGGTACAGACGACCAAACATGTAAGATGAAACCGGTCCGTCGGACCGTTTTCACCGTACATGTCTGCCCGGGGATTTCTGTATGGTGGCTGTACTCACCATCATACAGAAATCCGCGCGTAAACAATACGCGGGGCGTGTCCGCGCCGTCGCCGCGATGATGACGCGGCGACGTGGGCGGCCCTGCCAGTTCAATGCTTCCACGCATGCGTCAAAGTCATTCGACGCATGCGAGGGATGGCGGGATTCCAGCGGACTGTTTTAAAACAAGTCCAGAAATATTTGCCCGCTGGAAAAAGGCCCGGCGGGCAAATGTATGCTGGAATCCTGTCCGCTAGCCCCTCTCTACACGACCGAACATGTCTGCTGAAACTGGTCCGCGGACCAGTTTCAGCAGACATGTTCGGTCGTGTGTACGGGGCCTAAGGGTTTACAACCACTATAAAGTAAATCCAAGTAAACTCAGTGGCTAAAATAGTTTCTGAAATTATAGAAAAGGAGAGACCGAGCTTAGGATCAAATGGAGGCTTATGGTAATACAACAGAAAATAATTAAAATAAATTAAAATAAAGTAAAGTAAAGTAAAGTGAATGCCGGACTGCAGCCCCCCACAGAGTAGTCCCCAAAGGGGATACAAATAAGGATTAAATGAAGGATAAGGGGTAGTGGCGCTGTCCTACCTATAGGCTACCCGTGCCAGATGGTGGGTAGGGTACCCAATTGGGTGAACCAGGTGATAATCCAATAGTGTAAAAAACAAATGTGTAACCCAACTGTATGTGTATATAAAGTGCATACAAATAGCTCTAAGAGCCAATATCTAAGTCCTGACACACAGTGAATAAAATATGCTGTGCAGTAAAGGCAAGTACTAAATGTATATAACACAAACTATACTGAAGCTCTAGTCTATCAGCAGTGCTGTGCAAAAATCAAAAAAGTATACTACGTGCAATAACAAGCAATGAATGAGTGGTCAACCACACTGGGTGGTAATTGCAGTAATTAAACTGTGGGGAAAAATTGAAAAATAGTGGGTAAAAAGTTCCAATGCAGTGAATGGTAAATAATCCAAACCATGAAGAAAGGGTCCAAAAAAATCAAAAAATAATAAAGTCACTGCACAGGTGAGAATATAAATAAACAGTCCCAGAAAATTAATTAATTGTTTGGATAAATCAATGCGTTCAAAGGTGCACCTAGGATAGGTGGGTGGTCAAGTTATGCAGTTGTGAAGATTCACGCAGTGGTCCCGGTGCTCCCCCTCCTGGGTCCCCACTCACCAGAGGCACAAACCCCTGCAGGGGTAAAGTGCATGTAGTTGTAATCTCCAGCTGCTCCCCGGCTTGGCTCAGATTTTCCTTGACCTCACTGCGTGGCTTCCCAGATCCAAACGTCACAGGTCCTTTAATGATCCAGAGTCCTCCAGAAAAACAGACACACTCGCATGGTGTAGTACGTTTAAAACAGGGGATAGTTTATTAGCACTGCCACTGGTGTGCACAATATGTGAATTAAAAATAAAGATAAAAATAAAAAAATAAGGGATTAAAAAACAAAAGGAACCGGAGGCTCCAATGGACTAAAAAATGTATAAAACAAAAAACACAAGGAAGCAGCTACCAGACCGGTAGCAGACCTCCAATCGCCGCACTGAGATTACCCGGAAGTGTCGGCAACAGCCTGGGAACGGCGTGCGTTCCACTGACAGACAGCTGGTAACCGGAAGTGCGTACGGGTGTGCGTGTATCCGCTTTACGCACGTTTCGTGATAATACGTCTTCTGAAGCGGGTCCCGTACGCACTTCCGGTTACGAGCTGTCTGTCAGTGGAACGCACGCCGTTCCCAGGCTGTTGCCGACACTTCCGGGTAATCTCAGTGCGGCGATTGGAGGTCTGCTACCGGTCTGGTAGCTGCTTCCTTGTGTTTTTTGTTTTATACATTTTTTTAGTCCATTGGAGCCTCCGGTTCCTTTTGTTTTTTAATCCCTTATTTTTTTATTTTTATCTTTATTTTTAATTCACATATTGTGCACGCCAGTGGCAGTGCTAATAAACTATCCCCTGTTTTAAACGTACTACACCATGCGCGTGTGTCTGTTTTTCTGGAGGACTCTGGATCATTAAAGGACCTGTGACGTTTGGATCTGGGAAGCCACACAGTGAGGTCAAGGAAAATCTGAGCCAAGCCGGGGAGCAGCTGGAGATTACAACTACATGGACTTTACCCCTGCAGAGGTTCGTGCCTCTGGTGAGTGGGGACCCAGGAGGGGGAGCACCGGGACCACTGCGTGAATCTTCACAACTGCATAACTTGACCACCCACCTATCCTAGGTGCACCTTTGAACGCATTGATTTATCCAAACAATTAATTAATTTTCTGGGACTGTTTATTTATATTCTCACCTGTGCAGTGACTTTATTATTTTTTTATTTTTTTGGACCCTTTCTTCATGGTTTGGATTATTTACCATTCACTGCATTGGGACTTTTTACCCACTATTTTTCAATTTTTCCCCACAGTTTAATTACTGCAATTACCACCCAGTGTGGTTGACCACTCATTCATTGCTTGTTATTGCACGTAGTATACTTTTTTGATTTTTGCACAGCACTGCTGATAGACTACAGCTTCAGTATAGTTTGTGTTATATACATTTAGTACTTGCCTTTACTGCACAGCATATTTTATTCACTGTGTGTGAGGACTTTGGATATTGGCTCTTAGAGCTATTTGTATGCACTTTATATACACATACAGTTGGGTTACACATTTGTTTTTTACACTATTGGATTATCACCTGGTTCACCCAATTGGGTACCCTACCCACCATCTGGCACGGGTAGCCTATAGGTAGGACAGCGCCACTACCCCTTATCCTTCATTTAATCCCTAAAATAGTTTCTGGCCCCTTATTTCATTGGTGGACCCCAAATGTCACTGTCGGCAGCCCCAGTACTAAAAGCTGCTGGAATCCAAGTGACTTGCTTAGTCTGAACACTGTTTTATGATGGAACTGTGACAGACAGTGGCTGTTGTACTTATGCATTTTTTAAATGTCACCTTGGACTCAAGTGGTTAAGATAAGTAAGGAATTTGGGTGAGTGAGTCCATCCTTTTGTAAACCATAGACAAAGTCTTGATGACATTATCCCTGGCCTCATTAAAGAGGTTCTAAAGCCTTAAAGTGATACTAAAGGTTTGTTTAAGAAAACAAAATAACAAACATGTCATACTTACCTCCACTGTGCAGCTCGTTTTAAGTGGCACCGAAAATTGTCTTCTGGGGTCCCTTGGCAGCTCTGGCGGCTCCTCCCCGCATTAGATAACCCCCTAAGAGAATCGTTCTCCCGAGGGGGTTACCATGCGGACCCACTCCTGAGTCATTCTTTCGGCATCCATAGACACAGAGTGTATGACTCGGCCCTGCCCCCCGCGTCATTGGATTTGATTGACAGCAGCGGGAGCCAAATGGTTGCGCTGCTATCAATCTATCCAATCGAAGCTGGGACTCCGTGGAGGGAAGGATGCGCCGAGGGGCTCAGGTAAGTAAAACGAGGGGCTGGGGGCCGGTGACTGCCAGTTGTTTTTTCACCTAATACATAGGATGCATTAAACGTGAAAACTGCCGGGAATCCCGGCAGGAAAATAGAGAACCTGCTCTCTATTTTCCCACCGGGATTCCCGGCGGTTTTAAACCCGGCAGTTTTCCTATGGGGAAAGACTGCGAGGGAGCATACACAGGGCTGTGATTCTTGGCCAAAGCTCTCCTCACAGTCTTCCCGATGGGAAACCCTCTCGAGTGTACACGGGGAAACTATCCGAGCAGGTTCTCGGTTTTCCCGTCGGGATTCCCAGTGAACTTTATACTGCCAGGAATCCTCGGTCGTGTGTACAGGGCTTAAGGATTAGTACCTTAATGCATTTTTATTATACACCAAAATTTTGGCAGCCGAAACATATCAGCCAAAAATGGTGTTATTGTCATTTTGCCGATATGAGAAAAGGGTGCCGATAATGTCACAGAAAACGCTGTGACTTTACTATGCTTATGGTGTGTTTTTCATAGGTCAGGTGACTCAAACAATGCAATAAAAATGTAATACGGGTGCATTATTGATGCGTTCTTAGTGCATTTTTTAACTGACCAAAAACGCAGCAAGCAAGATTTGTAACGTCACAATGGAAATGCAACAAACCAGTGCGAAGACATAAAGTGGGGAAGATATTTGATCCCTTGCAGATTTTGTAGGTTTGCCCACTTTCAAAGAAATGAAGGGTCTATAATTTTTATAATAGGTGTATTTTAAATGATAGGGACAGACTATCAACCAAAAATCCAGAAAAAAACATGATACAAATGTTAGAAATTAAGATTCAGTTCAGTGAGTAAAATAAGTACTGTATTTATCGGCGTATAACACACTTTTTCCCCCTTAAAATGAGGGGAAAATTGTGTGTGCGTGTTATGCACCGATCAGTTGCCTCGGAGGGGAAGGAGGGAACAAGCGTCGCCGAAATAGACAGAGCTGGATCTCCTGTGTAATCGGCTCTGCTCGTAGTCACGCCTCCGCCTCCTAGCATTAACGTCCAGCCATTGAACCAATGTTATGCCCATCATAGGAGCCAGGCCAAGGGGCGGGACTGAGCATGACTGCGAGCTGAGCCGAGTACAAAGGAGATCCGGCTATGTCTATTTCAGCAATAACAAGGCTGCAGATGGGCACTGATCAGACTACAATGTTGGGCAAAACTGCAGATGGGCACTGATCAGGCTGCAATGATTGGCAAGGCTGCAGCTGGACACTGATCATGCTACAATGATGGGCAAGGCTGCAGATGGGCACTGATCATGCTGCATTGATGGGCAAGACTGAAGATGGGCACTGATCAGGCTGCAATGATTGGCAAATCTGCAATGATGGACAAGGCTGCAGATGGGCAATGATCAGGCTGCAATGATGGGCAAGGCTGCAATGATGGACAATGCTGCAAATGGGCAATGGCGAGGCTGCAGATGGACTCTGATAAGGCTGCATTGATGGGCACTGACCCTTATTTTGCTTCAGAATTCTTTAGTTCAAATTTAATTTTTTTCCCTGAAACTTCCCTCTTAAAATGAAGGTGGGTGTTATACACCAATAAATACGGTATTTAATCCCCAATCAAAACATGACTTAGTACTTGGTGGAGAAACCCTTGTTGACAAGCACAGAGGCAAGACGTTTCTTGTAGTTGGTGACTAGGTTTGTACACATCTCAGGAAAGATTTTGATCCACTCTTTTTTACAGATCTTCTCTAAGTACTTAAGGTTTCTTGGCTGTCGCTTGGCAACTCGAAGTTTCAGCTCCCCCCATAATTTTTTTTATAGGATTAAGGTCAGGAGACTGGCTAGGCCACTCCATGACCTTAATGTGGTTCTTCTTGAGCCAATCCTTTGTTGCCTTGGTGGTATGTTTTGGGTCATTGTCATGCTGAGGGAAGAAGGTTCTCATACAAGATTTGAAAATACATGGCTCCGTCCATTGGCCCCTCAATGGGGCAAAGTCGGTCTGTACGTTTAGCAGAGAAACAGCCCCAAAGCATAGGGGGCCAGATTCACAAAAGGGATACGACGGCATATCTGCTGATACGCCGTCGTATCCCTGTTTCTATCTATGCGACTGATTCATAGAATCAGTTACGCATAGATATCCCTAAGATAGTTTTACACTGTCGGATCTTAGGATGCAGTACCGCGGCCGCCGCTGGGGGGATTTCGCGTCGTAAACCAGCGTCGGGTATGCAAATTAGCAGTTACGGCGATCCACGAAACTTTTTCCCGTCGTTACGTCGCCGCAAGTGTTAGTTTGCCGTCGCAAAGATAGGGCACCTTTTACAAAGTGTAAACTTACTACACCATGTAAAAGTATACCCGTCTTTCCCGCGTCACTTTTGAATTTTTTTTGAATTTTTTTTTTTCCCCGGCGCTAGTTTTTTTTTCACGTCGCGATTCACAAAACGTCGGCGCGTCGTAATTTCGCGCAAAGCACGTCGAGAAATTTGCGTCGGGAGCATGCGCAGTACGTCCGGCGCGGTAGCGCGCCTAATTTAAATGGTACCCGCCCCATTTGAATTGGCCCGCCTTGCGCCGGACGGATTTAGGATACACCGCCGCAAATTTCCAGGTAAGTGCTTTGTGGATCGGGCACTTAGACAGAAAATTTGCGGCAGTGTAACCTAAATCGGTTACGTTACGCTGCGCCCGGGCTATGTGAATCTGGCCCAATATTTCCACCTCTGTGCTTGAATGTAGGAATGGCGTTCTTAGGGTCATAGTCAGCCTTTTTCTTCCTCCAAACACTGAGTCCCCCTCCTCAAGACATGTGAGGAAGTCACATGATAGTGACGAATGCGCATGAGTCCACTGAGAGGTATCGGAGGTGACGTTGGCGACAGATTGCCCCTCTTTTTTACATGCTCAATTGTATTTTGGATTATGTGAGTACCCCTGTCTATTTTCTTTGAGAATTAAAATTTTTAAAACGGTATCACACCATCGATGCTTTATTTCTTTGGGGCGAGAAACTGACCAATCTGGGACGAGAACTCCAAGGAGGACCTGCCGTTGTTGGATCAGAGCCCATCGAGTGAACCATCTAATGTGGTTGGATCTATATGCTGTTACCTTACAGCAGTAAGGTAAGGGGACATACTTACTTACCCTAAAAGGATCACTGGATACCCATTTTCCTCTCACTCCATATTGCGGACCTACACTTGCACTTTTGCTTTCTTGGACTTTTGAAATTTTACTTATATTTTTTGCTAATATTTTTCAAACTCTGTTGATGGACTGTTTATCACCAGTATAGGAGTGTCACTTAGCACAGTTACCTGGAATTTTTTTTTTGCACCATTACTTATAGTGTATTTCATCACATTAAGAGGAACCTGTGTAGTTATATGATTTGCACCATTACTGTTATTGTTCACTGATCATTTATATTTATTTTTATGCTGATGCCATTTGGGCTATATTGCTCCTCATTTCAATTACACCTACTTTCATTCCCCTCCCCCACCTGTTTATTCACTTATCCATTCACCACTGATTAGCGCAGCACTACCCTCCCCATTTTCATGTGTACAGTCATGCCAGTGCCTATGAACCCCCATCTCAGGAACCACAATCTAGGTTTTGGGCCCTCCTCCTCTAAACCACCAGATGATTCAGCCCATGATTTAAGTGTCCTGGAGCAGGGCTGGGTGGAAGCTACTGCTCAGCCTGACCGAGGAGGACTTGTAGATGGCCAGGGAGGAGGAGGAGAAAACCACCCTGCTGCTGGACAGACCACCCCTGCCACGACAGTGGCTGCGAAAATGCAGAGTGCTGCCCAGGGAGTACCTGCTGCTGGAGGAGCTGGACCTGAGATTACCACTAAAGATCTTGGTAAGAAGCTAGGTATGGGCGGGTGGAGGCCAAGCTGCTGGGTGTCACTGCCACTGCACACAGGCAGGATAAAGCCAGGACTGGAATCGGCACTGAAAGTGTTGTGGAGAGTCTAGGCCTGGGCTGGGGTGGTGAGGACAGCACCCAAGCCCCCCCCCTTCCCTCGGCTCGTATTGTCCCTGACTCCCTTCTGACTGGGGGCAGAACCGCCCCCTCTGAAAAATGCCGCCCAAGGCAAAACGCCTTGTTTGTCTCGTGGCAGATACGCCTTGGAGGAGGTGAGGAGGAGCTGGAAGCCGCTATTGGAGGAGAGAACGCGGAGCCACTGCCCACCACCTGCCAAGATGGGATAAGTGCCAGACCGACTGGCAAACAGCGGGGGATGGGTGGTAGTTTGCACACCCCCCCCCCCCAAAAAAAAAAAAAAAAAAAACCACCAGCCACCACTGGAAATAAGTATTTGACCCCTTCGCAAAATATGATTTAGTACTTGGATGCAAAACCCTTGTTGCCAATCACAGAGGTCAGACATTTCTTGTAGTTGGCCACTAGGTTTGCAAACATCTCAGGAGGGATTTTGCCCCACTCCTCTTTGCAGATCCTCTCCATTAAGGTTTTGAGGCTGACGTTTGGTAACTCAAACCTTCAGCTCCCTCCTCATATTGTCTATGGGATTAAAGCGGAGTTCCACCCATTTAAAAATCATCAGCAGCTTATACGAAGCTCCGCTCCAAGCCTGGCATTCTTATTGTGGGCGCCCGCCCAAAAAAAAAATTGTCATGATAAATTTAGCATGGCCACTCCAGGACCTTAATGTGCTTCTTCTTGAGCCACTATTTTGTTGCCTTGGCCATGTGTTTTGTGTCATTGTCATGCTGAAATACCCACCCATGACCCATTTTCAGTGCCCTGGCTGAGGGAAGGAGGTTTTCGTCCAAGATTTGACGATACATGGCCGTGTCCATCGTCCCTTTGATGCAGTGAAGTGGTCCTGTCCCTAACAGAACCCCCCCCCAAAGCATGTTTTCACCTCCATGTTTGATGGTGTTCTTGGGGTCGTAGGCAGCATTCCTCCTCCAAACATGACAAGTTGAGTTAATACCAAAGAGCTGAATTTTGGTCTCATCTGACCACAACACTTTCACCCAGTTCTCCTATGAATCATTCAGATATTCATGACGGGCCAATGCATGTGCTGTCTTGAGCAGTGGGACTTTGCAGGTGCTGCAGGATTTCAGTCCTTCATACCAATTGTTTTCCTGGTGATTATGGTCCCAGATGCCTTGAGATTATCGACAAGATTCTCCAGTTTAGTTCTGGGCCGATTTCTCACCGTTCTCATGATCATTGAAACTTCAAGAGGTGCAATCTTGCATGGAGCCCAAGACCGAGGGAGATTAACAGTTATTTTGTGTTTCTTCCATTTGCAAATAATAGCACCAATTGTTGTCATCCTCTCACCAAGCTGCTTGCCAATGGTCTTGTAGCCCATTCCAGCCTTCTGTAGGTCTACAATCTTGTCCCTGACATCCTTGGACAGCTCTTTGGTCTTGGCCATGGTGGTGAGATTGAAATCTGATTGATTGCTTCTGTCAACAGGTGTATTTTATACAGGTAACAAGCTGAGGTTAGGAGCACTCCAGAAGCAGTTCTGTGTGCTTTTTTTCTGCACAAAATGCATGTATTCCAATGGCTCTAGTTCACACCATGCAGTCATTTTTCGGTCAGTTTCTGCACTGAAAAATGACCGGAAACTGACTGCATGGTGTGAACTAGAGCCATTGGAATACATGGAAAACACTGTGCATGCATTTTTAGTGCAGAAAAAATACACACAAAACTGTACGGAACTGCGTCTGGTGTGAACTGGACCTAAGAGAGTGCTCCTAATCTCAGCTCGTTACTTGTATAGAAGACACCTGGGAGCCAAAAATCTTGCTTACTGATAGGGGATTAAATACTTATTTCACTAATTAAAATGCAAAATCAATTTATAAAACTTATTTGAAATGTGTTTTTCTGGATATTTTTGTTGTTATTCTGTCTCTCACGGTTAAGCCTCATACACACGATCGGACTTCCATCTGACTTTTCCGAGGATTTTTGAGCTTTAACTTGGTATGCATACACACGACAGAACATTTTCAGCCAAATCACGTGGTTTTTCAGCTCTTTACCGCCACCCTTTGGGCAACTTCTGTTATTGTTGTCTGATGTTTAGCATTGGTTCTGAGCATGCGTATTTGTACATAGGATTTTAGTCCGATGGACGTGGAAATTTCGACAACAATTGTCCGATGGAGCATACAGGGGGTCGGATTGTCCTATAAAATACCTCTGTCGGACCGTTGTAGTCCGATTGTGTGTATGGGCCCTTTAACCACTTACCCCCCGGACCATATTGCTGCCCAAAGACCAGAGTACTTTTTGCGATTCGGGACTGCGTCGCTTTAACAGACAATTGCGCGGTCGTGCGACGTGGCTCCCAAACAAAATTGGCGTCCTTTTTTCCCCACAAATAGAGCTTTCTTTTGGTGGTATTTGATCACCTCTGTGTTTTTTATTTTTTGCGCTATAAGCAAAAATAGAACGACAATTTTGAAAAAAAATGAATATTTTTTACTTTTTGCTGTAATAAATATCCCCCAAAAATATATAAAAAAACATTTTTTTTCCTCAGTTTAGGCCGATACGTATTCTTCTACATATTTTTCGTAAAAAAAAAATCGCAATAAGCGTTTATTGATTGGTTTGCGCAAAAGTTATAGCGTTTACAAAATAGGGGGTATTTTTATGGCATTTTTATTAATATTTTTTTTTACTAGTAATGGCGGCGATCAGCGATTTTTTTTCGGTATTGCGACATTATGGCGGACACTTCGGACATTTTTGGGACCATTGGCATTTTTATAGCGATCAGTGCTATAAAAATGCATTGGATTACTATAAAAATGCCACTGGCAGTGAAGGGGTTAACACTAGGGGGCGGGGAAGGGGTTAAGTATGCCTGGGTGTGTTCTTACTGTGGGGGGGGGGGTGGCCTCACTAGGGGAAACACTGATCCTCGGTTCATACATTGTATGAACCGAAGAAAAGCATTTCCCCTGCTGACAGGAACGAGAGCTGTGTGTTTACACACACAGCTCCCGTTCCCCGCTCTGTACCGAGCGATCGCGCCCGCCGGGCACACGCACGGGAGTCGGGGGCGTGCGCGCGCCCCTAGTGGCGGCTAATAGACAGGACGTCATATTACGTGCTCTCGCCTAGGAGAGCCACCTTGTGGACGTATTTTGGCGGTGCGTGGTCGGCAAGTGGTTAAAATAAACCTGCTATTAAAATTCTAGACGGTTCAGTTCTTTGTCAGTGGGTAAACGTACAAAATCAGCAGGAGATCACACTGGGGGTGCGCTTGCAGGACGTTCGAAAAAGTCCTGCAAGCAGCATCTTTGGAACGGTGTATCTACAGCTCTTCTACCGCCAAAGCGCCTCGGCAGCATCGCTTTTCAGGCGCATTTAACTCTTTCTTCAGCTTTTAACCAAAAAGTGCTTCTAAAACGACAATAAAGCACTGTGCTGTGAGTGTAAAGGGGGTCTAATTTTCTCTCTGTGGAGGAAAAAAAAAAAAGTCCGGTCACCCCCATCCAGCTGGCCTATTTTTTCCATAAATAGTGCGGTATACAAATAATTCCTAAACATTCTGCTCTCCAGCTAAACAAAGCCGTGTTTTACAGAAATAGAACACAGTGCAGACTCCATTGCGTGTTGTAAGTCCTCTGACAAGGTGGACACAGTAGAAGCCGTGCTAATTCTCTCAGGAAAGGCGACACAGAGCCGCACCACACACGTATCCTTTCCTCGCTCTCACAGGCAAGCAGTAAGAGCGGCGCGCTGTACACAAACTCAGCCCGCCCAGCGTGGCCACGGCAGTACAGGAAGGCGTGATGGCACATGCGCAGTGCGGCGCCGTGTAAACTCAGGAAACTCTAGCAGGGCTATTGGAGCTTCTCGATAGCGGCACTGCAGGCTTACGTTGTCGGACAGTCTGCTTCGCACTTCCCCACTTCCCCGCCACAACGACAATGGGGGACAACATGACTCTGGTAAGCTATAAGCGCCGAGGCGAGAGAGTCTTTGCAATGGAGTAGTAGGAAGAGTAAAGCTGACTTTTATTTATTGTACGTAGTGTGTAATTGACGCCATAAATACCGACCCCTAGGTAGGCATAGCACTCACAGATGCAGTGGAGCATCAAGTTGTAAGATGCATTGGCGATGTCATATTGGTTAATTAGATGCAGTAACCTATAGCAACCAATCAGACGATCTCACACTGGGATGCAGCCATTTACATTGCAATGCACCACAACAAGGCAGCCAGGATCCTGTTAGTAAAGTCCAGCTAATATGGGAGGCCTCACTTGCAGTCAGGGGGTGCTACTACTAGGTGGTACTACACAGTTTTACAGTTCGATCAAAGTGGAGGTTCACCCGGAAATAACATTTTTAACCTTAGATGGATGCTCATTTTGTCTAGAGGAATCGGCTAGTTTTTTTAAAATCGAAGCTGTACTTACCGTTTTAGAGATGCATCTTCTCCGCCGCTTCCGGGTATGGGCTGCGGGACTGGGCGTTCCTATTTTGATTGACAGTCTTCCGAAAGGCTTCCGACGGTCGCATCCATCGCGTCACGATTTTCCGAAAGTAGCCGAACGTCGGTGCGCAGGCGCCGTATAGAGCCGCACCGTCGTTCGGCTTCTTTCGGCTACTCGTGACGCGATGGATGCGACCGTCGGAAGCCTTTCGGAAGACTGTCAATCAAAATAGGAACGCCCAGTCCCGAAGACCATACCCGGAAGCGGCGGAGAAGATCGCTCTCTAAAACGGTAAGTACAGGTTCGATTTTAAAAAAAAATAGCCGATTCCCCTAGACAAAATGAGCATGGTTTAAAAATTTTTTTTTACGGTGAACTCCTGCTTTAAGCTGGAGGGACCCAGGTTGCCTACCCCTGCTGTAAACCCAACGTAGTGACACCGGAGGAGGGGAGGGTTCGGATCAGCGGGAGTTCCACTTTAGGGTGGAGCTTCGCTTTAAGAAACACGTGTCAGAAAAAAATTGGACTTTAAAGTGGTTGTATACCCGCATTTTTTTTTTTTTTTACACCTGTAAGGCAAAAGCCATAATGAGCTAGTATGCACCGCATACTAGCTCATTATGAAATACTTACCTTAAAACGAGCTGTAGAGAACTTACCTGGTCCACGCCAAGCGAGATGTCATCTTGCTCCGGCGTTTCCTCCGGGTATAGCCGCTCCAGTGCTGGAGTGGCGATGTCGTCACTCCCGCGCATTCGCGCAGGAGATTTCATTCCGGCAAGGTCCGGCGGCTGCCGGCCCTTTAGCCGAGGATCCCCGCTGCGCATGCGCCGCTGCAGTCAGCGGCGCATTGCGGGGGGAATATCTCCTAAACCGTACAGGTTTAGGAGATATTATTTATACCTACAGGTAAGCCTTATTATAGACTTACCTGTAGGTGAAAGTAGAAATGTCCCTATACAACCACTTTTAAGTATGAAGTATGGCGGTATGATTCTTTCCGATTTTTGGTGCTGAAAGCGGTACAATTATTTTGCATGGAAATTTGGCGTTTTATATTGTAGGCCTGTAATTCTTAGGAATAACTCACTTAACCACTTGGGATCCGCCTGCCGTCAATTGACGGCTACAGTGCGGATCCCAAAAGCCAAACCGCCGTCAATTGACGGCCGCCCCTTTGGGCGTTCCCCGCGCGCGCTCCAGAGCGTGCTGCGGGGAAAATCTGTGTTGGCCGTGTCCCTCGGACACAGCCAATTACAGATCGCCGCGAACGGCCAATCAGAGTGGCCGTTCGCGAGGCGATCTGTGCGGCCAATGAGAGAGGATCTCATATGTAAACATATGAGATCATCTCTCATTGCCGTTTTACACAGAGACAGCGGTGCTGTCTCTGGAGAGGAGACCGATCTGTGTCTCTTGTACATAGAGACACAGATCGGTCACCCCCCCAGTCACCCCCCCCTCCACCTACAGTTAGAACACTAAGCAGGGATACATTTAACCCCTTCCTCACCCCCTAGTGTTAACCCCTTCAATGCCAGTCACATTTATACTGTAATTAGTGCATATTTATAGCACTGATCGCAGTATAAATGTGAATGGCGCCAAAAATGTGTCCGATGTGTCCACCATAACGTCGCAGTCCCATTAAAAATCGCAGATCGCCGCCATTTCTAGTAAAAAAAAATAATTAAAAAAAAAAAATTCTGTCCCCTATTTTTACCAAAAATATGTAGAAGAATACGTATCGGCCTAAACTGAGAAAAAAAAATGTTTTTTTTTTTTTTAAATTGGGATATTTATTATAGCAAGAAGTAAAAAATATTGTATTTTTTTCAAAATTGTCTCACTTCTTTGTTTATAGCGCAAAAAATAAAAACCGCACAGGCGATCAAATACCACCAAAAGAAAGCTCTACTTGTGGGGAAAAAAGGACGTCAATTTTGTTTGGGAGCCACGTAGCACGACCGCGCAATTGTTAGTTAAAGCGATGCAGTGCCGAAAGCTGAAATTTCACCTGGGCAGGAGGGGGGTATATGTGCCCAGTAAGCAAGTGGTTAAATCTGACCAAACAAGTCTAGTAGACAGCCCAGGTTTGATAAAGTTTGAAACACAAAATTATAAATTTATAATAAATAACTATAAATAATTGTAACAAATAATAATAAAAAATATTCGATAATGTAATCAAATCAAAAACACTGAAATTTGCTCAGTTGCAGAATTGTCGCTGTCATTACTTGCAGTGTTTGATGACGAATTTCCCCACAAATCGCTACCGCTCAATTCTGCAAGTGATTCTAATTTATTATCGCTTAAAACCACTTTTGACATAAACGGACACTTTTTGGTTGCTATGGACAATCTCCAGTTTACAGGCAGAAAAAACAGTATTTATAACATAAAACTGCATGCAGGTCACTGGACAGACCACTAGGGACAAGGGGGATGTGTAATTATTTGATACAGAACTGTAATCTGTAAGATTACAGTAAGATTACAGTATACTGAATCTATACGGTGTGTTAATTTTTTGAATTTGGTGCCGAACTCCGCCCCTGTGCATCGCGCCACTCGGGAACGGAGCTCGGCAGTCACCAGTGTGTGAATTGAGCGTGATGACAGCTCGCACACACAGCGGGGAGACATCGCAGGATCCAGGGACAAGGTAAGTAACTTCCCCTGTATCTTGCATTGCGTTCCTGAGTCTGGCTCACGGTTACCGCTTTTGGTATATAAAATTCACCCCGAGCCAGACTCGGGATTACCGCCAGGGAGGTTAAACTTTTTGCATTTACACACAGAAGTTTGATCCAAGAAGGAAGTATTCGTTACAATGTTTCCTGTTAAAAACTTGGCAGACTGCCTGGATATTTTCTTTTGACAACTGACTGAGCAGATAAAGTCTCTCCATTTGTTATATGAAAGAATCGTCAAACTCTGCATTGGAGATCGTTAGGGGGGTTGAATCCAGATGACGATTTTTTAACGATTAATTGTGCAGCTCTAGCGGAACTGCAAATGTGAGGTCGGCGTTTGTCATGGTATTCCCATTCACAAGCCCTGGACAGAGTGGGGAGGTTGAAGGAGCCAATCAGGCAAAGAGTATGCTGTTAGAGCCCATTCACACCTAGGCGTTTTGTCGCCTGTAGTGTGACGCCCGCTGCCGCCCCGACACGCCAGAGGGATGATTTAACATTGCCCTCTATGGAGATGGTTCACATCTCCACGCCTGCCGCCTGCAAAAAAGTCCCGGACCTTTTTTTCAGGCGGCGTTCCGCATAGGAGATGGGAACCATCTCCATTGGGGGACAATCTAGGGGCACATCTAGGCGGACAATCGCTGCGTTTTGTCGCCGAAAATCGCGGTACAAAACGCCGCTATTTGTCGCCGCAATTCGTGAGACAAAACGCCGCGATTTTGTCCGCCTAGATGTGAATGCAGCCTTAGGAGGACAGAGCAAAGAGATGAGCTCTTCAGTGTGCCCCTTTTTAATTTGCTGTCCAGTAAGGATGAGCTCAGGCGTGTTTGCAACTGCACATGCAGGGCCCGCCAGGAAGTCGTGCTGACTTCCTGGCGGGCTCTGCATGTGCAGTTGCAAACAAGTCGTGCCGACTTCCTGGCGGGCTCTGCATGTGCAGTTGCAAACAAGTCATGCCAACTTCCTGGAGGGCACATGCAGAGCGCTTATCGCAGGCATTGAGACGTTTCCGGATCTCTGCAGCCGTGGAGTTGGAAAATGTCTCGCTGCTTGTGATAAGCGCTCCGCAGTGCCGACTTCCTGGTGGGCTCTGCAAGTGCGGTTGCGAAAAATACATATCGTTTGGCAGGTAAAACGGCTCTCGTAGATGTATTTATTCTGTGCCTTGCTTGCTTAGCATTCAGCTTTAACTTTAAAGAGGAGCTCCAGCCTTGTAAAAAAAATCCTGTAGCTGCTGACATTTATTAACCACTTACTGGGCACTTTAACCCTCTTCCTGCCCAGGCCAATTTTCATCTTTCAGCGCTGTCGCTCTTTGAATGACAATTGCGCGGTCATTCTATACTGTACCCAAATTACATTTTTATCATTTCCCCCCCCCCCCTTACAAATAGAACTTTCTTTTGGTGGTATTTAATCACTGCTTTTTTTTTTTTTTTTTTTTTTCAAAAAACAAACCAAAAAAAAAAGATAGAAAATTTGGAAAAAAAAAGTTTTATTATAAAAAAATTTAAATTGAGAATTTTTCTCTTTTGTTGATTGGCACTGATGAGGTGGCACTGGTGGACACTGATGAGGTGGCACTGATTGGCAGCAATGATGGGCATTGATAGGTGGCATTGGTGGCACGGGAGGCATTGCTATGCACTGGCAGGTGGCCCTGATCGGCACAGATACTCCGGTGATGTCCCACCCTCTGTTTACATCACGTGATCAGCTGTCATCGGCTGATCACGTGGTAAGGGGCCGGGATTGGCCCCTTACTACGGTCAGCTGAGTCTCATTGACTCGATCACAGAGCATGCAGGGCAGGCATCTCATGCAGGGGAGGATGTCTTTTGACGGCCTCCTGGCAATTAGGGCCCGCGCTATTGCGACGCAGTTTACCACTTGCTGTCTGCTGCACAATGACAGGGGCAGGCAAATGAGCGTATCTGTACATCCCTTTATATTTGCCGCCAAACCCGATGTTCACCAGCGGCCCCTGATTGTGGCGAGGAGAGGCAGAACGGGGAGATGCCTATGAAAACAAGGCATTTCCATGTTCTGCCTAGCAACATGACAGGGATCTACTACTCAGGAGCAGTGATCTCTGCCTTGTTGTAGTGAGCCTATCACGGAGCTGTTGGATGTTGGAGATCTTGCGCTCCTCCACCTTCCGTTTGAGGATGCCCCACAGATGCTCAATAGGGTTTAGGTCTGGAGACATGCTTGGCCAGTCCATCACCTTTACCCTCAGCTTCTTTAGCAAGGCAGTGGTCTTGGAGGTGTGTTTAGGGTCGTTATCAGGGCTGTGGAGTCGAGGAGTCGAGGGAAATTTTGGGTACCTGGAGTCGGCAAACAATACTCCGACTCCTACTAAATTTAGATTGGAATAAAAAAAAAAAAGCAAGTTTAAATGTCCCAATTCACAAAAAGTTATAATTAATGACTTCTCTACTGTAAGAATAAAGACCAATGCATGCAGTGCCTCACGTAACCGCAAAACGAACACGTTAAGTGACCGTGAAGAAGCGTGCTTTTCATGTGCTTCACTATATGGCACGCAACGCACAATTAGGAGCTGCAATACTTATACTTTCCATAGTGTTGTGTTCTGCTTTTACAGGGAACGCAGCGTCCATGGGTAACCTAGCCTCTCACTGATAAGGGATTAAATAAATATGTTTTTTGCAGGACTAGAGAGTGAGACACTTGTATAAGTGAAGGGAATGGAGGGCCAATAGTTCAAGACTGAAGCTGTAAACCATTGGAAAAACTGCTGTCATTTAGCTAAGGCTATAAAAACTTGTAAACTCCTATTGTTAGCTTAAACTTTAAACATGACTATGGGGGAAAAAAAAATAATACAACTTTGTTTTCATTGTGTTTGTCTTTTGCTTAAACTGTGCAATACAGTAGACTGTTGGCTTCCCAGCCAGTAGTCCTGTGGTAGGTTGCGTTTCTTTCCCTCAAGGAATGTATAAAATACATTCGCATATTAATACAGAGGAGTCGGAAGTACATAAAACTGAGGAGTCGGAACATTTATCTACCGACTCCACAGCCCTGGTTATGTTGGAATACTGCCCTGCGGCCCATTCTCCAAAGGGAGGGGAACATGCTCTGCTTCAGTATGTCACAGTACATGTTGGCATTCATGGTTCCCTCAATGAACTGTAGCTCCCCTGTGCTGGCAGCACTCATGCAGCCCCAGACCATGAAACACCCACCACCATGCTTTGCTGTAGGCAAGACACACTTGTCTTTGTACTACTCACCTGGTTGCCGCCACACACGCTTGATAACATCTGAACCAAATACGTTTACAGTGGGGATCGAAAGTTTGGGCACCCCAGATAAAAATTTGTATTAATGTGCATAACGAAGCCAAGGAAAGATGGAAAAATCTCCAAAAGGCATCAAATTACAGATTAGACATTCTTATAATATGTCAAAAAAAGTTAGATTTTATTTCCATAATTTACACTTTCAAAATTACAGAAAACAAAAAAATGGCGTCTGCAAAAGTTTGGGCACCCTGCAGAGTTAATATCTTGTACTGCCCCCTTTGGCAAGTATCACAGCTTGTAAACGCTTTTTGTAGCCAGCCAAGAGTCTTTCAATTCTTGTTTGAGGTATCTTTGCCCATTCTTCCTTACAAAAGTCTTCCAGTTCTTTGAGATTTCTGGGCTGTCTGTCACGCACTGCTCTTTTATGGTCTATCCATCAATTTTCAATTATGTTGAGGTCAGGAGATTGTGAAGGCCATGGCAAAACCTTCAGTTTACGCCTATTGATGTAATCCCCCGTAGATTTTGAGATGTGTTTAGGATCATTATCCATTTCTAGAAGACATCCTCTCTTTAACTTCAGCTTTTTCACAGATGGCATCAAGTTGCCATGCAAAATTTGCTGAAATTGTATTGAATCCATTTTTCCTTCTACTCGTGAAATGTTCCCTGTGCCACTGGCTGCAGTACAACCCCAAAGCATGATTGATCCACCCCCATGCTTAACAGTTGGACAGAGGTTCTTTTCATTAAATTCTGTGCCCTTTCTTCTCCAAACGTACCTTTGCTCATTCCGGCCAAAAAGTTATATTTTAACCTCATCGGTCCACAGAACTTGTTTCCAAAATGCATCAGGCTTGTCTATATGTTCATTTGCTAAGTTCAAACGCTGATTTTTGTAGTGAGAACGTAGAAGAGGTTTTCTTCTGATGACTCTTCCATGAAGACCATATTTGTACAAGTATCTCTTTATAGTGGAATAATGTACCACAACTTCAGTGTCTGCCAGATCTTTCTGGAGGGATCGTGCAGTCAAACGTGGGTTTTGACTTGCTTTTCTCACAATCCTGCAAGCTGTTCTGTCTGATATTTTTCTTGGTCTTCCAGATCTTGCTTAAACTTCCACTGTTCCTGATGACTGCCATTTCTTAATTACATTCCAATCAGAGGATATTGACATCTGAAAACGCTTTGCTATCTTCTTATAGCCTTCTCCAGCTTTGTGAGCGTCAACTATTTTCAGTTTCAGTTTTCTAGACAACTGCTTAGAAGAACCCATGGTGCTGATTGTTGGGGCAAGGTCAGATGAGTCTGGGCATTTAAAACCTTTGAGATTGACATCACCTGGTCTTCCCAGACGATGATTGAGAACAATTCATGACACTGGCAGGTCTCGGCTTTAAAAAGGGGGCAGTGCATGCTATAAATTCTGCAGGGTGCCCAAACTTTTGCAGATGCCATTTTTTTGTTTTCTGTCATTTTGAAAGTGTAAATGATGGAAATAAAATCTAACTTTTTTTGACATATTATAAGAATGTCTAATCTGTAATTTGATGCCTTTTGGAGATTTTTCCATCTTTCCTTGGCTTCGTTATGCACATTAATACAAATTTTTACCGGGGGTGCCAATACTTTCGATCCCCACTGTATCTTGGTCTCATCAGACCACAGGACATGGTTCCAATAACCCATGTCCTTAGTCTGCTTGTCTTCTGCATACTTTTTGCGGGGCTTTCTTGTGCATCATCTTTAGAAGAGGCTTCCTTCTGGGATGACAGCCATGGAGACCAATGCAGTGTGTGGCGTGTGGTCTGAGCACTGACAGGCTGACCCCCCCACCCCTTCAACCTCTGCAGCAATGCTGGCAGCGCTTGTGTCTAACTTCCGAAGACAACCTCTTGATATGATGCTGAGCACGTGCACTCAACTTCTTTGGTCGACCATGGTGAGGCCTGTTCTGAGTGAACCTGTCCTGTTAAACCTCTGTATGGTCTTGGCCACCATGCTGCAGCTCAGTTTCAGGGTCTTGGCAATCCTCTTATAGCCTAGGCCATCTTTATGTAGAGCCACAACTTTTTTTTTTTTTTTTTTTTTCAGATCCTCAGAGTTCTTTGCCATGAGGTGCCATGTTGAACTTCCAGTGACCAGTATGAGAGAGTGAGAGGGATAACACCAAATGTAATACACCTGCTCCCCACCTGAGACCTTGTAACACTAACAAGTCACATGACACTAGGGAGGGAGAAAAGGCTAATCAGGCCCAATTTGGACATTTTCACTTAGGGGTGTGCTCACTTTTGTTGCCAGTGGTTTAGACATTAATGGCTGTGTGTTGAGTTATTTTGAGGTTATTATTTGATTTGAGGTTTGAGTTATTATCACATGAAAATATGTAATAAAATATTTACAACAATGTGAGGGGTGTACTCGCCTTTTGTGAGATACTGTATATACAGTTGTGCTCATAATTTTACATACCCTGGCAGAATTTGATTTCTTGGCCATTTTTCAGAGAATATGAATTTGACAAAAAAATGTTTTCACTCATGGTTAGTGTTTGGCTGAAGCCATTTATTATCAATCAACTGTGTTAACCACCCTCACCTGTGATATGTTTGCTTGTAATTGGTGTGTGTGTATAAAAGGTCAGTGAGTTTCTGGACTCCTGACCGACCCTTGCATCTTTCATCCAGTGCTGCACTGATTATTTTTGGATTCCGAGTCATGGGGAAAGCCAAAGGATCTGTGTGAAAAGGTAGTTGAACTGTATAAAACAGGAAGGGAATATAAAAAGATATCCAAGGAATTGAGAATGCCAATCCGCATTGTTCAAACTCTAATCAAGAAGTGGAAAATGAGGGATTTTGTTGAAACCAAACCACGGTCAGGTAGACCAACTAAAATCTCAGCCACAACTGCCAGGGAAACTGTTCAGGATGCAAAGAATAACCCACAAATAACTTCAGGTGAAATACAGGATTGCCTGAAAACGTGTGGTGTGGCTGTTTCAAGATGCACAATAACGAGACACTTTTAGAAAGATGGGCTGCATGGTCGAGTTGCCAGAAAAAAAGCCATTACTACGCAAAAGCCACGAAGTGTCCCGCTTACAATACACCAAACAACACAAAGACAAGCCTCAAACCTTCTGGCACAAAGTCATTTTGAGTGATGGGACCAAAATTGAGCTTTTTGGCCACAACCATAAACGTTTCATTTGGAGAGGAGTCAATGATGAAAGGTACACCATTCCTACTGTGAAACACGGAGGTGGATCGCTGATGTTTTGGGGATGTGTGAGCTACAAAGGCACAGGAAATTTGGTCAAAATTGATGACAAGATGAATACAGTATGTTATCAAAAAATACTGGAGGAACATTTGCATTCACCAGCCAGGAAGCTGCGTATGAGACCTACTTGGACATTCCAACATGACAATGATCCAAAACACAAGGCCAAGTCGACCTGTCATTGGCTACAGCAGAATAAAGTTAAAGTTCTGGAGTGGCCATCTGTTTCCTGACCTCGATCCTGACCTTGAGCCACTCTGGGGAGATCTCAAACGTGCAGTTCATGCTTTACCATCTGAGAAGAGAGACTCCTCCACAAATACCACAAAAGACTTCAAGCTGTCATTGATATTAAAGGGGGGAAAAACACGGTATTAAGAACTGGGGTATGTAAACTTTTGATCAGGGCCATTTGGGTGTTTTCTGTTGCCATTATGACTTAAAAAGAATAAACACAGTTGATTTGATAATAAATGGCTTCAGCCGGACACTAACCATGAGTGAAAAAAGTTTTTGTGTTATTCATATTCTCTGAAAAATGGCCAAGAAATCATAAATTCTGGATATGAAAAGTTATGATCACAACTGTATTATCGGGTATTCTAGGGCCAGTTCGTACACCAGCAGCCATCGCCATGTCCCTGTCTAGATGCAATCCATTGACAAGACACACAGGCGAGGTCACATGACGCCAGTGTCATGGTCTTACCTCTTGCTGGCTTCTTTCATCTGACATGTGCTGGCGGCCATGTTGGTTTCTGGGCTTCTTATAACTTACCACACCCTGCGGCTCCTCCTTCCCACTGGGAGGAGCTGGATGCCTTGCATATATATAGGAGGTCTGTTGCTTCAGTTCCTTGCTTGGTCCTCTTGTATTCACATGCTCCTGATATTGTGCTGCTGCTTTTGGTTACCGACCCGGCTTCCACGGACTACCCTTCTGGCTCCTGATTCCTGGCTTCGTTCGGACTATCCTTCTGGCTCCTGATTCCTGGCTTCGTTCGGACTATCCTTCTGGCTCCGGTGGAAGACTCTGCACTGTTTGATCATCCGTTTGGACTTTTACCTTGCTGTTTGGTTTTCAATAAAGCCTTCCTATTTCATTTATATATTGTTGTACGTCTGATTCATGCTTCCGTGACAGCCAGTGAGTTAGAGCCACAGTGGCTACATCTGCTAGGGGTGCAACGGATCAAAAAACTCACGGTTCGGATCGTTCCTCGGATCAGGAGTCACGGATTGGATAATTTTTCGGATTGCCAAAAAAAAAAAAAAAAAAATCTCCCACACTGTAATATCCGCAGACACCCCCCCCTCCTCTTAGTACAGAGACCCCCCCTCCTCTTAGTACAGAGACCCCCCCTCCTCTTAGTACAGAGACCCCCCCTCCTCTTAGTACAGAGACCCCCCCTCCTCTTAGTACAGAGACCCCCCCTCCTCTTAGTACAGAGACCCCCCCTCCTCTTAGTACAGAGACCCCCCTCCTCTTAGTACAGAGACCCCCCCTCCTCTTAGTACAGAGACCCCCCCCTCCTCTTAGTACAGAGACCCCCCCCTCCTCTTAGTACAGAGACCCCCCCTCCTCTTAGTAGAGACCCCCCCTCCTCTTAGTAGAGAGACCCCCCCCTCCTCTTAGTACAGAGACCCCCCCCTCCTCTTAGTACAGAGACCCCCCCCTCCTCTTAGTACAGAGACCCCCCCCTCCTCTTAGTACAGAGACCCCCCCTCCTCTTAGTACAGAGACCCCCCCTCCTCTTAGTACAGAGACCCCCCCTCCTCTTAGTACAGAGACCCCCCCCCTCCTCTTAGTACAGAGACCCCCCCCTCCTCTTAGTACAGAGACCCCCCCCCTCCTCTTAGTACAGAGACCCCCCCCTCCTCTTAGTACAGAGACCCCCCCCTCCTCTTAGTACAGAGACCCCCCCCTCCTCTTAGTACAGAGACCCCCCCCTCCTCTTAGTACAGAGACCCCCCCCTCCTCTCAGTACAGTGACCCCCCCCCTCCTCTCAGTACAGTGCCCCCCCCCCCCCCCAGCTAGTACCGACAGACGAGCGGTGTGTCCCACGAGTGCGGGCTCCTCTGTGGGTGTAAACAGAGGAGGGCCGCCGCCGGGTGTACCAAGATGGCCGCGGCTACGGTGCTAGGCCGAAGCCGCGACCTTTCCTAGCGTTATGGTCGCGGCTCCGGAGGTAGGCCGAAGCCGCGGTCATAACATTAGGAAAGGCTGCGGTATCAGCCTAGCTCCGGAGCCGCCGCCGTAACATTAGGAAAGGCAGCGGCTTCGGCCTAGCTCCGGAGCCGTGGCAACCCGCGGATCACAGTGTGTTCCGATCCGAAGGGGGTGACCCGTTCGGATCACGGATCAACTGTGATCCGTTGCACCCCTATGGTTCACCATTACCGATTACTGCAGTGGTATTATACTGGATGACACCAAATAGAGGAGCTAAAATGACTGTAGGATGAGTATTCCCTGGAGCGGAGCAAAGCCCAGCCCGCTTCTCACTACAGGGGGTACAAACCCTGCAGATCCTAGGTGGTACCTGAGCTTTATACACAGCACATAAAACCTGGGGCACTAGTTATATATGCTGCACATGGAACCTGGAGCACCAGTTGCAGTAAATGCACACTGAA